>NC_063208.1:27286814-27401814 GCF_017589495.1 Alosa alosa
AATGCTACTGATTTGAGACATAACATTGGCATTGGCATCAATCATATCTACCGTGCTTTATTCAACACATAGATCCCGTTGGCTAACACACACACACACACACACACACACATACATACACACAATGCAAACACGAGAAAACAAACAACTTTCTTCAGCACCCTTCATTCTCTTAATTTATCGTTCATCATCGTCTAATCATCGTTACTTCATTGCCAGTGTATATTACCAGGGCTTTATTTGTTTATCTCATGTACCGCAATTGTTTTGTCAGTTGAGAATATTAATGACTGGACGATAGGACCAAAAAGCACAAGGTCCGGAAGCTGTTTGACTGAAATTGCACGCATCTATATTTGTCCCTATTCATAGGTGACAGTCATGGAAAAGAAAACGCTAGGACACAGACAATAGATGTGTATTAAAGGATTAGAGAGCTTAGGGTTTGAGGTGAAATGCTTTGTCTTTGTTGTGGTTGTGCATGTGAAATTCTCAAAGCCGGGGTAATTCATCGGCAAGAATTACAGGTCTCAGGCACGTACTCAGACATGTGCACACACACACACACACACACAAACACACACACACACACACACACACACACACACACACACACACACACACACACACACACAGAAAGAGTACACAGAAAGAGAGAGAAGAAAAGATGTGCAGGTGGGCAAAAACACACATGCTCACACACACAATCACAATGCACCAAATCATGTACTGTATGTTCCATTTGCCAGAGAGATTGGAAAACCCAAACCCTTTCACTCCTTGGGTCATGTTACGACACCGCTAACAAACCCCACAGTAAGTGGCTTAACGTGCATGTTAATCTTTAGCCCCAGAAAGAACAGAGGCACCTGTCCCGGTGCTCAGAATCTGTGAAAAGCAAACAAAGCAACAATCCCAAATGCATCTCTGACGCAGTCTTAGCATTTTGGCCCTCTCGTCTCCACCAATGAGAACCGTGGGATGTGGGAGCTCGGATAAAATCAAACAGGAAACCGCTGATAAGATAGGGCTGAAGTGTGTGAAGAATGGCCTTTCCATGTGGACATACATTGGCATAGTGTCACTGTTTCCCTGAACCATGTATTAGTGATTTGCTTCCTCTTACAAAAACATAATAATATCTTGCAGTTTTATGCCTGGCATATCTCTCTCTCTCTCTCACTTTCTCTCTCTCCCTCTCTCTCTCCATGCATTTCTTTATCTTGTATCTCCGTTCATTCTCATCTGTTTCTCTCACTCCGTCTTTCTCTCTCTCTGTTGAACTGTAAAATAAACTTGGTAAACAGAGAGTCGTGACAGGTGCCAGCGTCAACATGCTTAAATTCCACTTGGCTCGGAACACAAACCGTCCCTTTCGAGCTAAATGACCCGCTCACAAACAACCCCTGGGCCAGCACTGTCTGATCCGACATCCCTGACCCTCTCACCCCACCCACACACACACGCACGCATACACAGACATAAACACACACAGACACACTCCTCCCAGCGTCCAGAGGAGGAGGAAGAAGAGCAGGAGGAGAATGGTGTGAAGACGCTCGTGCAGAGGCATGTTTATTTGTACAGCACAAGCACCAGTGTACTGGTCATAAAAAAGTGATGCACAAATGACCGAAGAGAACATACAGTACAAATATTTGTAGAGATCCTAGACCTCATGACCCCCTTCTTGTCCACAGAGATGTACAAGTACAACACACTCCACTCGCCCCATACACCCCATCTGGCCGCATACACTCTCAACCCAGCTATGGAAAAGGAAGAGGAGGAGGAGGGGGCCGAAGACATGTAGTGTATGCGGCATCTCTGCAGCGACACTTCACTTCACCTGCTTCATGGGACTCCCCGATACCCCGATATGACCAACCTCTGTCAAATGCATTATATTTGTATTCTATATGATAACAATGTATACATATAATTATGCCCCCATTATATACAGTAACATAGAAATATATTTTATATATATATCACCTGCCCTGCATGTTAAGAGGCAGAATGCATATGCAAGCCGTTTACCACAGATTTACCATACAAGGGTGTTAATTGACAAATAGGGTTAACTATGTATGTTTTTTCTTTTCAGATCTTGGCCATCCAGGCAGAGTCCGACCCAGGTGAGTGCTCTAGCCGTGAGCAGGCCTCCATGGGCTTGGTGCCAGGGCCCTCGCTCCCCGTTGTTGTTGTGTAACAGTATCGCCGGGGCCACCTGGTATTGTGCTGTGCAGCGCTTTTGCGGAGCGCAGTGCGCAGTGCACAATAGAGGTCCGCTGTTAATGGCACTCTGGTCCAGGGGCCGGGACAATGGAGAAGCCTGGGAAGAGAGAAGGTAGTGAACAGAGGCGTGCTGGAAACACTGTGACAGCGATACGGATCCCTGGGACTCAACAGGGCTTAGTGGCTTTTGTTGTTGTTGTGTGGTTTGTGCTTTTGTTTGTTTTATTTTGTTTTTTGTCTTCCCTGTTGTTTTTGTCATCATCTTGTCTCGTCAGTGTACGCTGCGGTACGTCCAGGGACATTCTTCTCCATCAGCCAAGAATGATGGATGGAATGAGTCTTCAAACTGTCCTGGGACAAGAAAGCAAGAGAGTGAGTGAGAGAGAAAGAGAGAGAGAGAGAGAGAGAGAGAGAAAGAAAGAAATATATAGAGAAAGATATTGGACTAAAATTTGTTTGCATTGGAAGGCTCCCTTTCTGGGGGTTCTGGACTAAGATGCCTTAAATGGGACGTGTTTGTGTGTTGTGTGTGTGTGTGTGTGTGTGTGTGTGTACTTTATGTGGGGGGGTTGTCGGGTCTTGCATGGGGGAGTGTGCACAGGGCATTAAGCCATGCGTTTCTCCGGGAGAGAAATTTGTTTACCTGGAGAGCCAGCAAACAGACCTGTTTCAGATCTCATTTCCAGTCGTTTGCTCTTCTAGAGTTTACAAGAGTGAATGCTGTGAAATCTCAGGGTTCAGTACAAGTTCGCTTCCACAAAGAGCTGTTCCATATGTGTAAAAAGCTTATCAGTTATTCTAACAGAGACGGCACACTGACAGCTGGAAAAAGAAAAACAAAATTCATGTCAGAAAACTGAACGCCAAAAAAGGATAATTACAAAAAAAACATGTTGTGTTTCAAGGCGAGACATCATTATAACAACTAATGCTGGCAAGCATGGGGTTATGATATTGCACAGAGCAGCTAGAGCGGTGCTGGCCCCTACTCTGATCTCTGATCACCTAGTTAAAAATGAAAAAGCAAAATGAGTTATATCGCGGGTATCTTTGGCTGACCCTTTTGAAATGCATTTAAATGCATACCAAGTTTCATGGAATTCCGTTCATGGGGGGCCATATCAGCTACACACACACACACACACATACACATGCATGCACACACAAACATAAACACACACGCATGTGCACACACACATGCATATAAACACACACACACACAGTACACATGCATGCACAGGCACGCAACCACATGCACACACACAGGCATGCACACACTCACACGCACGCACACAAACACAGGCACGCACACACACTCACAAACACACTAGGGATGTTGATGAATAATTGGTGATTGATTATTTGTCATTAAGAAATTAGTTGACTGAATTCAAGACTAAGGGCTCTATTTTGCACAGCAGCGTAATTGACGTTGTATACTCGCGCTTTTGTCTTTCCTATTTTGCAGTCAGTGCATATTGGAATTTTCCCTCCACAGGTACATGTATTTCACGGGCGTTTCAGCTTAAAAGAGGGGGCGTGTTCCGGCGCAAACGGTCCCTGTTGATATTTTGCAGTTTCAGAAAACAATTCCGCCACAGACCAGGAACCTCCTGGTCTAAAGTCAGTGGCGCAAATTCAGATGCTATTTTAAGGGCGCATGCATGGCCACAGGCCTGCAGAAATATATGCTATCTACCAATCTACAGACACCCTGTGCACAGATGGAAACATTCAAAGCCTTGATAATATTTGTCCGTTTCCCGGTTTTGTTCGTGCATTGGTCAACTAAAAATTTAGTAGCCTATATAGTACATCTACACAGGGGCGTAGTCACCATAGACATTGAGGGGGACGTGTCCCCCCCAATATTCAAATATGACCAAAATGTCCCCCCAATATACGGACATAGAAAAATAAATAAAGAAACCAAAGGTATACCAAGGAAACCAACAACCACCACCATCTGAAATGTAATCAAACATAAATAACGCACACATTTTAGTGACCTAGTGATGGTTCCAGAGTAGCCTACACCCCTGAGTGGTTTGACCTGGTGGTTTTCCGTTTTTCTAGGGTGACCTGATTGTGTCCTCTTTTTAGTTTGTGAAAAAGAGGATATAAGAGAAAACACTGCCTCAAAAGGCTATTTTGAACTTATTTGTGAACGATAGAGAAAAACGCAATGCAATTTCACTATAAACACGTTTGAGGCTCTAGAATAACAAAATTCTGGACGATTTGGAAGGTCTCAAAGAGGACATGTCCTGGAAAAAGAGCACATCTGGTCACCCTAGTTTTTCGTTAGTGACGTGCGCTATCAAAAGCTTCCATTTACTGCACCCTACAAGATCCTTGATTACTGTACTAGCTCCGCTTTAACCCTCTCTGACCCTACTGCGGTGAGGTAGGGCTGGGAACAATATCGCAAAAGCTCACAATTCTCACAAAACTTGTTGGAAAGGTGTAGCACAGGCTAAGGAAATCCCATACATTTTTGGAGCCGATCAGACTCAAAGGGAACTTTGAAACATTTTCCATATTATAACCTATTCTCGCAATGATAGCGAAAGTGAAAATTTTTATTTTAAATGATGAATTTGTGCAAGCCTGTGTCATTAATTCTTTCACGTCTTACAACATAAATAATGCATTCATATGCTAGTACTAATGCAAGGAATAACCCTGTTTATAGGCCTCTTAGAAATGGTTGATGCATCGTGCATATTATTATGACCGCCGCGCAGCGAAGCGGCGGTCATATAGGTTTAGTCAGATTTTTTTTTTTCACTGTCCAAAACTTGGTGGGCATGTAACCCCATATGGATAGCATGGAACCATCGTTTTAAGCTTTGATCTGTAGCCCCCGGCTGGACTGCACCCCGAAAGGAGGGTAGGGCAGACACAGTTTTCTGTGAATATCTCGAGAACCGTAAGGTTTAGGAGGACCATTTTTTTTGTATGTTGATCTCAAGGGGCCATGTCAACCCATTCCATAACCACTCATTTCATGTATAGCGCCACCTAGTTAAACACAAAAAGTAAAAATGAGGTGTTGTAATCGCGAGGTATCTGTGACCTAACATAGTCAAAACTGCACGAAATTGGAAGTGTAGGATCATTATGACACCCTCTGAATTCACGCCTAGTTTCGTGGGAATTCCGTTCATGGGGGCCACACAATAAATTAATTTTGTTACTATACACCAACTGGCCTGTAGGTGGCCGGAGACAGTTTTCTGTGAATATCTCGAGAACCGTAGGGCCTAGGAGGTCCACCTTTTTTTTGTATGTTGGTCTTAAGGGGGCATGTCAACCCATCCCATTACCACTTATTTAATGTATAGCGCCACCTAATTAAAAATTAAAAAGCAAAAAATTAGGTGTTTTTATCACAATATCTCTGGCTGACAAGGTCAAAACTGCACGAAATTGAAAGTGTAGGATCATTATGACACCCTCCGAATGCATGCCATTTCGTTCATGGGGGGTCTTACAATAAAATAATTTATGTGTACATTTAGTGACCGTACACCAACAAGGATTCCCGGGACACTGAAAGACCGAGGTACACGAAACTTGGTGGGCATGTAACCCCTCATGGATAGCATGGAACCATCATTTTTCGTTTTGATCTGTAGCCCCCCCGCTGTACTGGACCCCCCGAAAGGAGGGTAGGGCAGACACAGTTTTCTGAGAATATCTTGAGAACCGTAGGGCCTAGGATGACCAATTTTTTCCGTATGTTTGCCTCCAGGGGTCAAGTTAACACATTCCATGTGCACACATGTGCATAAACAGATACACACGCACACACATACATTCACAGTAATCATACGTATGACACATACTCACACAGTAGACATATGTACGCATGCATGCACATGCACAAACACACATACCCAGGCAAACACACACACACACACACACCCACACACATAAACATAAACGCGTAATACACGCACATACACACACAATTCAAGAATTTCTCAGAATTATGAACAGGCAAGATGGGGGTGGGGTTGTATAAAATGAATTTTACATGTGAAATCTATGAACTAATCATGTTTTGGTAATTGTTGTCTAGCAGATACCAGTGAGAATTGAGTGTGGATAATGCAATTTTGTGAGACAGTTAGAATCATATAGGCCTTTCAGCGTGATTTATTTTTGTGGAAAAAATGTGCTGGACTGGGCGGCGGTCATATTTTGTACCGCTCTGCGGTACATCTAGTTTAGATGCGCACTTGATCGCGCATCCATGCAGGCAAAACGTAGGAATCAAATGTGGCGACGGCACACAAGTTGGAAAAAACGTTGTGACAACTTGTTTGTGATTTTTAATAATATTTTTTGCATAGCCCTCAGACCCCACCACAGATTTGCCCCCTTTCTATGCCTTGCAACATATTTTCAAATGAGTTGTAAAGATTACATTCACATTCATTCATTTAGCAGACAAGCGACGTACACATCGACATAACAGGGAAAGCCAAGAATCGAACCCCCAACTTTTCAGGCTACTGCATGCTGGTCCAGCTCCTTATCCACTACACTACCTTGGCCCAGAAATCACCACAACTATGCAAGAGTTTCTGTTTTCTTCTACTACACACTGTCATTAAACAGCTGTAAACTATTATTAAATGCTGTATTCTTCTTCGTTTGTAAAGCATTATTCCTACATTAATTCTCATCTGTAAATAATGTTTACACACAGTTAAAATTGGTTTGTTTATTATTTACACACATATTATTTACACACATACACACACATATTATTATAATGGTTTGTTTATTATTAACACACATATCTATATTATATTTTGGAATTGACTGTTATAATACCACTGGGCAGAGGTAGTGTAGTGGATAGGGAGCTGGGTTAACATACAGTAACCCATAAAGTTGGGGGTTCAAACCCTGGCGTCCACCAATTTGACCTTGCCCTTTAATTTCATTGACATGTGTAAGTCGCTTTGGGTGAAAGTGTCGGCTAAATTAACAAATGCAAGTGTAAACTTTATAACTAATTTGTAAATGTGTTGCAAGGCATAAAATGTCCTAACTTTAGATGAGCTCACAAAATATCACTAACTAACCACTTCACAAAATATCATTAACAACTCACTCCTGAGTTAATTATGAATTATAGTATAAGGAAGTGGTTTATAAAATATGTATCCTCACCCTAACTAATCATTAGTGCATGTGTATGTAACAACTGTTAAATAATGGAAATATTACTTAATCAAAAACATATTATTGCATAATTTATTAAGTATTAACAATAATGTATAAACATATTTTAGATATAGGCTTATTTACTATGAACAAACAATTTATAACTGTGTGAACAAATGCTTTACTGATGATAAATTAGAAATTACTAATGATGAACAAACCATTAACTAATAAGTAACAAAGGCTTAATAAATTATGAATTGTGTGTAGTTATTATAAAGTGTTACCATTTTTTCTTCAGGTGTCCAGCCTATTTCAGTTCAGTTATAGCCTAGGCCTATGTTCCATTGCACAGCCTTAAGCCATGTCCTGTACAAGTGCCAATAAATAAATTGCTGCGACTATCAAAGAGCCTAAAGTTCAAACAGTTGAATGTAAAATGGTCCGGCATGTTTTCATTATTGATATTAATTTTTCTTTGTCTTCCTACAAGTGTTCTGCCTATTTCCTTTTCAAGCCTATAAGCAACATGCCAACATGTAAAATTATCAATAAATATGTTGCCACGTGAAAGTAATTGTGGTGAATAATTACTTAATATTAATCTTAGACTGGCAAACTTCAGGAAAAACACAGGAATCAAGTTTATTCTGTTACAAGCAGAGAGGGTACAAAAAAATGGTCTATGGTCTATGTAGGCCTAGCCCAGGCCTGGAAGGCCTAGGTTGGCCTGTAGCCTCTCTTTCGTTCTACATCCTTCTAGTCTTAGTCTAAGTCCAAGTCTAACAAACATTGCAGTTTAGTTACTTTTGAATGCTTTAAACAAAGGAAGAATTTGGCGCAAAAACAAGCCCACTTGGTTGGTTCTCCACTTGGCATCAGACACACCTACTCACACCCACTTCACACCTATCTGAATAGCATAAGGAGAGATATCTTATATATCAGAAATATCACTTATAGAATGTTCCAAACATTCTCACAATCAAATCATTACAATCTTTGTACTGAGACTATCACAATGATACCAAACATGAATAGATTTACATTTCATGACACATGGATACATTATATCAAGGTAACATCCTTTGTCCTGTGTACCTGATAGCCCTTGAACCAGTACATTTGCGTTTCATTGGGGGAGGGGAGGGTGTCTTTGTTTTAAAGGAGAATTCCGGTGTGATATTGACCTAAAGTGTATTGAAACATGATACCGAGTATGAACGTATGTCTCATAGCCCATCTCGGCTTGTCCCCTGCACTCCAAAATCTGGCGCTAGTTAGCCGATGCTACCAACAGCTTTTTCAATAGTGGTGCTTCGGCATCGGGCTAGCCATGCAAATAAATCACTGTTTTACACCCATTTACGAGGCTCAATGTATCTCCACACTTCATTGGTAGACTTCCGAGGGCCCTGACATTTAAAACGAGACATTGAGAACTTTGAAAAATGCACTGGTAGTTTACTTACAAGACGATTTATAGGCCTACAGACAGTATCTTCACGAAGTTTAGCGTTTGCAGCCATCTTGAATTTAGTCACGATAAGTCGAGCAACGAGTAAGAATGAACAGGTATGATAAGGCATCAGATTCCACAAATAATTCAGTGGAAATGCATGGATTCCAGTTGCTGCTACTGGAAGAAACTGGAATCCATGCACTACTACTATAGTAGTAGTAGTTTAATCAGAATGAGAAATAAACTGTCCATGTAAACACGGCTATTGAAATGAATGATATTTATGAGAGGCCTTTGTCATCATGAGTCTGTATGGATAGTAACATTGTTGTCACTGAAGTTATGTGGATAACCCAATTGGTCATAGTGTAAGACTTGGGCCAAATCTTCCACACTTCATCTCACCTACTGCTGTTAAGGACTTACTCGTATGGTCTCAGACAAGATCTATGAAATTATTATTTTATTGCAGTAATTATTTTTATCCTATTTTATATCTTACCTTTTATACCATGCTTTTATGCTCTTATGTTAGGCTATATATGGTTACACAGCATAATATTAGCCTAAATGAGTCTCACCACACACATTTCATTGTAGGCTACAGTTATGCTTGGCATATTGTGCATATTATGACAAATACACTTAAAACTTGAACTGGAACCTGATTGAGACTTGCATGTTTTGGCCGTTTCAAAGCCAAATCTGCTTCCAAGGGAGCTGCAACCAGACTAGGCCCCATTACCTTATTAAACCACTAAACCCCCTGCTGATGAACCTACCATTTTTCCACTGGGAGATCGAGCATGTTAAAGGTGGGGTGGTAGGGTGACAGTGTCAAACTCTCCTCCCTATAAGACTCCACTGATCCTGTTGCCATCAGTGGAGCTTTTCCGTGGGCCTCACATCAGAGGCCGTCTGTGATTTTGGACTCCAAGCACTTGGATGAATAAAACTAGGGCTTAACTTTTCCAAGGGGCCCCCTTTTCAACTCGTCCAGGGGAGCTAGGGCCCCAGTCCCCAGTCTGAAACACAGGAGGATGCCAGGGGTCAAGCGATCCATTTGAGTTATGGCAGCTAATTGCACGGAATAACAAACGATTGGAAGAGAGGCCATATGCCGAGGAGACTAGTCCTCTCATTATTTTTGTTACTGTCCTGTTGCTGTCCTCTCTCTCTCTTGTCCCCTTTCTTTCTCTCACTCCCCCTCCATCTCTTCCCTTCTCTTTATTTCCCCTCTTTCTCTCTCTTTTTCTTTCTCTCTCATCCCCCCTCACTCTCTCACTTTTCCCCTCTCTCTCTCTCTCTCTGTTTTCCCCTTTCTCTCTCTCTCACTCACTTCCTGTCATGTCTTTTTCCACCATCATAACTGAGGACTGAGAAGGGGCTCATCATCCTGGAGCTCTGGGTTACCATGGTGCACCCGCTATCCCATAGTGCGTCTCTCCCGATATCACACCTCTGACTTCGGTGGAGACAGATTTTCACCCCAGGGACAGAGCTCTTGTTCCCAATATGGAAATCTCTTTTATAGTTATGGTTATTGTTATAGTGATGGTATTTAGCAGATGCTTTTATCCAAAGCATTGTGCAACAACATTAGCATTTCCAACCTAATATATTCACAAACACACACACACATCCTCATTATGATTTCTTTTGTCAAGTGTGTGTGTGTGTGTGTGTGTGTGTGTGTGTGTGTGTGTGTGTGCGTGCGTGTGTGTGTGTGTGTGTGTGTGTGTGTGCTTTTGTCAGGGTCATTTCCTGTGCAGAGGGAGAAGCAGCTTGTTGCTGTCTCGCCGTGCACACACTCCACTCCCAGCGTCACTCTTATCCTGGTCATCTTCAGTGACTGCGGGTGGTCCAACACACACACACACACACACACACACACACACACACACACAGAGACACACACACACAAATTATAGTGTTTACTCTACACACTCTCCACACATGGATAAGGCACACATTCTAACCATATGCAACCACTCACCAAACACTCAAACACACACACACACACATACTGTATACACTACATGTACACACACATCACACACAGACACTGCTCACTCCACCAAACACACACACACACACACACACACACACACAGATGTGAAGTCTGGGTGGAAAGGGAGGATGGGACTCGCAGATTACTGAATCAAAAGAAAAAGGCACTTTGGCAAATATTTTTAGAGCTTCATTCCTCACTCTTATCCTCCTTCGCCTCCCTCTCTCCCTCCCTCCCTCTTTTTCTCTGTCCCTCTCTACCTCTCTGTTCTCTTTCCTCCATCCCCCTCTTTGTACATGTAATGTCTGTGCTCTTGAACACTATGCACCTTCCAAGCACACAGGCAACCTGTCCAGAAAAACCTAAGCATAAGTTTACAGGTAAATCCTCCGACTCCTGGATCCAATTAGAGTCATTAATCAATTTCTATGAAGCCATTAGCCATAAATACTATTATCTCGATGTCCATCGGACGTTAAAGAGTTATGTCCTATCATGCTCTAGCCCTCTTCTTTTTCTCGTCTGTCTACTCTTCCTCCCTGCCTTCTTTCTTTCCGTCTTTTTCTCGCCCTGCGTCGCTCTCCCGTCTTTTCTTCTCTTCTTTCGTCCGTCTCAGGGACTGGCAGGGAGCCACACTCCCACACAGTCCGCGTCTGTACGCCACCGCGCACCCTGTGACCCTGCTCAGCCGCCGCACTATAAAAAGCCGCCGTCTCTTTTTCCTCCAAACCCCACGAAACACACACACACACACACACAGAGAGAGAGAAAAAAGAGGAACGGCCACCACCTTGGTCTTAAGCCTCCTGCTGCCGCCGCTGGTGCTGGTACTGCTGGGCTGGCTCCTCTTTTAAAAGCTAAATTAATACAAACAGCCTCTTAAAGCTGGACTCTGCTGCCAGGGTTCTGGACGTTAGTCTAGGCCTGCGTCTGGATGAAGGGGTTAGTAATAGCAAGGAATACCTTGTACCTATGTAGTTCTGTTGTCCAGAATGGCTATCAGCTATCACAGCACATATTGCCAAAAGACATCAGTTAGCATGCTAGCAAGCTTTTATCAATGCTGACTACGTCATTTTTAATGTAGACTGCTCTCTGATGCTTTAATAGCACGACTGACAAATCCAAGTAGTGACCAGAGCTGGCAAAATCGATGTGGGATTGTTCAGATGCAGATGAAGGCTACAGTGACTCACCATTGAGGTCAGGAACCCTTTCGAATGTGAAGTTGATACATGGATATGGCTCTGAGCACAAGAGAAACACCATGGATGACAAACCCAGCCAAAAAGCAGAGGACAGACTTTCACATGAATAAGTCTTTTTATGGGGGCTGTTAAAAACTGATTGACGGTACGGCCTCAAGCGGCTAGCCAAAAGTTAGCTAACTTTGTGAGGGAGCTAATCGGACGAATGGATTTACCCTCACCACAAGATTAACATTGCTCTACCCAGTGGTGTGACCTCTTCTAGTCTGAGGTACTGTATGTCTTTGGAAAAGTGGCCTTGGTTTGGCATCAAATAGGAACAAGGTTCTTGTGTGACTCCAGAGAGTTATGTCAGATGTCCCCATTGGCACACAAGGTTTCGCTCTCCCTTTCTGTTTCTCTCTGTCTCTCCGCTTCTTCAAGGCAAAGCTGAAGCTTTCTGACAGAAATCATGGGCTCACCACAGTTTCTCTCTAACAACAAAGCCGGACATGAAGGTTTTAAACTGGTAATTTAAATGTGCTTTACATTAAATGTACCATATAAAATTGGTTTTGGCCATGTTAGGCTAGTGTTGCTAATCACTGATCTTGTTAATGTAAGGTTTTGACCTGTAACTCCAATTACCCTTGCTTATGTGTCATACAGACTTAATATGTAAATGCATGTATTGATGTAATGAATTGAACTGAGCAAGAATTGCTGTTCATTGTGACCTTCAAAACACTGCACTCTTCACAGGTTATTTGGCATTATGCTAAGCTATGCTAATGGTGTCAATGGGTTATTGCATGACAGAAGGATATATATCCTTCTATCTAACTCTGGGGTAAATGGCAAGCAGTTCCTCTTTCACAAAGCCTCTAGAATAGAGAATTGGTCAGGATCATTTTTATTCTCCAGCTGTTCACTTCTGATCCTGGCCAAAGATCTCGATGAACCCCAGTGTTCACAAATCGAAGCCTGTCCCTGGCGTCTTTATGTGAGTCAGAGCAGACGCTTTTGCAGCTGTGCTTGGAGTTTACCATGACCCTGGACCTCATCAGTCACTACCATTAATTAAAACCTATTTATCTCTCGGCGTGTGTAAACTCTCCCAGAAACCAAAACAAATACTAATACTCCCCTCTGCCTTGCTGACAGATGTATCCACCATCAGATTTACGATCACAGTTATCTTTTGAATCTAGATTCTGGTGCTTGTTACACAATGGGGAGAGGGAAGAAAAACAGGCCAAACAAGAAGAACAAACAAAGGTCTGTTTTCATGGGGAAACACACAGTAATCAAAAGCTGCCCCTCTCCTAAAGAGGAAGACTTCGCTGCTGATTTGGCAAAGCTCCCTTTGCCAAATGCAAGACACACAATCTCTTTTCTCTTTCTTTCCCCCTCTCTCTCCTTCTCTCTTTCATTTTATTTCACTTCCTGGCACACAGAGTCTTCATCCACTGAAGTTAAATGTTGGTTTTGATGACTCCTACAATGCTATAATAATACATTTCTCAAGCACGCACTTTGATATTATGGTCCAGAGAATCAACATCATAAAGCAGCTCTAAACAAACCTCTGTTTAAATTTGGAGTATAAAAGCCTCTCTCTGACACACACACACACACACACACACACACACACACACCACAGGCATGCACACACACACACACACACACACACACACACACAGACACACACACACACACACACATCATACATACACACACACAAACACACACACACCACACATCACAGATACACAAGCACCACAGATACACACACACACACCTCACACGCATACATCACAAATACACACACACACACCACAGATACACACACACCATTCACACATCACAGATACACACACTCACCCTTTTCTTGCTATGATGAAGGACTAGTGATTTAGTCAAGTGCTAAACCCTCATTACAATTGCCTTGAGGATATTTGACATTTAAGGAACCTCAAATGTCATGAATCATGGCTGAAAATTAAATAAACTGTGCCCACCACATATCAAACAGTATGTGGGTTATGCCACTCCATAAGGGCATAAGGGGGCCATGGTGGCGCTGGGGTGGCAGTGCCAGTCGTCTGGCTGGTTTTAGCCCAGTGCCACACTACGACTGGCAGGAAAAATAACAGTTGTTATTTATCCATGTGCAAGTGTTCAATTACTCTTTGCAATTATTTTACTGTTGTTCTGCAGAGTATGTTTGATCTTCATGGTGAGTTGGTTTAATGCTTCTCCTGTTGCTTGTTAGGGACCAACTAGTAATGCATTGAGAGAGTGAATAATGGGATGATTTGTGGATTTTTGTTTGTTTGTCATCAGATTAAATTATAGATTTGGTGGGGGTTGTCAAAAGGGCTGCACTCTGCTGGAAGCAGTTTTAAAAGAAATATGCTCAAAAACTACCCAAACATTGTGGCTTTAATTTTTAGCATGTGCTAATGGGAGAGAAAAAAGTACTGTACAGCAGCTTAGATAAGTTATCAACAAAAAATGAAAAATGAATGACACATGATATTTTACCTTAACACACTATATGCCTATATGAAAACCTACTGTACCAGTAAGATATCTGTTTAGTATCTTTTGTGGAGGGCTTCAGAGGAAAGTCCTGGGAATAGCAAACTGAATGTTTATCATTACAGTGCTTCCAATAAATCATTAGCCAGTGGACAACAAAATGCAAAACAAAGTTTTCAATGAGGGGTGCAGCCTTCATGTTTTGCTATGTCTGTGTCATTTCTGTGTCATTATGACCGCCGCTAGTGTAGCTAGTTTGATTGTTGGTGTATCTGTGTAACATAAACACGGTTATACCAAGCAAATTGAAAACAGCACTGTAATTGTCTCTTTTGTCATCCCTTTCTTTGTTTGATCCTCATGGTGGTGAGTTGGTTTCCTCCTCCTTCTTCTTCTGCATTTGTAGAGTAATTTATGAGATAATTTATGGATGTGAGTTTTGTTGACAGGAAGATAGAGGAGATGGAGACAGCACAAAGCAGTGAAATAAACAACACTGTGCCATCAGACTAAATAACTCAAGTATTTGGTGAGATTTTTCAAATGAAGTACCTCCATTGGAAACAATGAAAAATAAAAGAATTTGCTCAAAAACAAACAGTGTGGCTTCAACTTTAAACGCATACCGCAGCTTTGAGAAGTTATCAACAACAAAAAAAAGATTGATTTATGGCTTTACTGTAACACACTGTTGACCAGTGTAAATGCCTGCCAGTAGGTTACGACATCTGCTCAAGGGCTTCAGAAGAAACTCCTGTGAATGGCAAACTGAACTCATTTACATCTCCCTTGAACCTTTTGCAAACTTGAAATACCTTATATAGCCTGCAAAATGAATCAATGCAACCAAAACTACATATAGCATTATCAAAATCAAACTTTTGCACCAAATGGCACACACTCATATTACCAGATTTTTGTCTAACCAGCTACACACTGTTGGGCATGATGAAAATCACTCTCATCTTTAGTATGCTTTGCCACAATACTAAAACAAGTTGTAGAATATTCTTCAGATTGTTCACATGCACAGAAATACTTGCATGTACACACATGCTGTTGAAACATTTATTTTCACCAAACAAGTCAAACAAGTGCAACATATGCACAGCAGATATATTTACATTGGAGTGAACAAGAATATGCTCACAAAAACAGTAAACTGAAAAAGAAAATTGCAGAAAAATGTTGTCTTCTTTGGCCATGAACTCCTCTACCAGCTCTCACTCTTCCTCCCCCTCTCATTCTCACCCTCCCTCTTCCTCTCTCTGCAACGTCTTCCATTGTTGTTGTAAAAAAAAAGATGCTCACCTGTGGTCTTTTCATAGTGCTTACTTCCTGATTGAAGTGGTAACAATTAACCAATTGGCCAATTAGGTTATGTAGTGTAATGTTGAATAGACCTCTCCAGAATAAGTCCCGCCTCCTAACTTCCGTATCCATCCAACCTTCGGTCATCAAATGTCTATGGGAAATAACATGGCGTTTTGAAAGATCGTACCTGTCAAACTCTGTAGGTGACAAAGTAGAAAAAGCTGCTGGGCAGATTGGCCTACACACTTCTGTATCTAGTTTTCACTGGATTTTTTGATTTTCGGTGCCGTTTAAGTAGTATAGTCTATAGTATGCTACTTAAACGGCACCGACAATCAAAAAATCCAGTGGAAACTAGATGGCAGAAGTGTGTAGGCCAATCTGCCCACCAGCTTTTTCTACTTATACCTACAGATGTTTTACCGGTATGATATTTCGAAACGCCATGTTATTTCCCATAGACAATCGACGCCCGGAAGTTGGATGGATACGGAAGTTACGGAGGCGGGACTTATTCTGGAGAGGTCTATGGCAGTGTTTTGAAATGGCAAACATGTGACTTTATGTCAGATTGTTGTGTCTTTTGCAGAGAACCGTGTTCACTGCATTTCAAAAGTGCCATTTTGAATTGCAAAATGTGTGTAAAGCAGAAAATGTGTTTAGAGTTTTGGAGACTTGAGAAGAGGTTTTGTTCTCGGTGTGTCCGTTTAAATAATTGTGCTTTGCATGTCATTTTAGTGTGTTAGCAATTGGAAAAAACCGTAAGCGACAGAGACGCATAACTATACAGTTAGAGTTGTAGACGTCCACAGAACCCTGTGCATCGTATCTGCCACGGCCTGTGTCCATACAGCACATGGGAAACTCCCATCACATGACCTTTCAAGTTGGTTAAAATGCCCAAATAATAGTAATAATAATTTAGTTATAACAATATGCCTCCTGTGTATGTAGAAAGCTGTAAAACAAAACAAAGCAGCCGGCAAAGACAACAAGGTAGCCAAAGCGTGTAGTTTGTAACAGCTGATTTTTCTGGTTGTTTTCTTCCAGGAAAGGGTCATATGGGAGGAGTCCCGTGATTGGAGCACAACAAATCAGGGAAGGAAACAGGAACAGAATGTGTGTATTTATGTCATCGTTTTCATTAGATTAGTCTGTCTGCATTAACACACGACACTGGAGTTTTCCAACTAAAATAATCTCAACAACGTTTTGATATTCAGGGATCTCGAAAACAGCAGCATAATCATAACAGAAGTGTTTAAAGTGATTAAAACGAATACTGAATAATGTAGACTCCAACTCCAACTCCAAATTCCAGTTTGGTATACTTGAAATGGAGGGAGAAAGTGGGGGGAGAAGAGAGGGGGAGAAGAAGAGAGATATAGTGGAAGAGAGAGAGGGAGAGAAAGAGATAAGGAGATGAATACACAGAAAGAGGGTGAGCGGTTCCTCAGAGAGAGAGAGAAACAAAGGTGCCCAAGAGAGAGTGGGAGCAAGAGAGAGAAAATGCCTTAGAGAGGAGACAGGGAGAGGAATCAACAGAAAGAGAGAGAGAGAGAAAGCAAGAGAGAGTATAGAGAAAGAGAAAAAATGCCATAAAGACAGTGGGAGAGAAGGAAACATGGAGAGGAATTGACAGAAAGAGAGAGGGAGAGAGAGAAAGAAAGAGAGAGCATAGAGAAAGAGAGAAAATGCTGTAGGGAGAATGGGAGAAAAAGAGACAGGGAGAGGAATCAACAGAGAGAGTGAAAGCAATAGAGAGAGAGAGTAGAGAGAAAGTGAAAAATGCCTTAATAAAAGGCAGGATAAAAGATGCAATCAGAGAGAGAGTGAGAGCAAGGGAAAGAGAGAAATGCTTAAAGAGAGAGGAGAGGAAGAAAGAGGGAGTTGAATAGACTCTGAAACATATCAACGTGAAGGGAAACCTTTAACCCCTGGGGCCTCCCTGAGGTCGTGTTTGTGGTCAGAGTGGCCGCTCTAACACTCCTGGAGAATGCAGAATTTGTCAAAAGGGTGATGATTGCACAGGAAACTGTTCCTCCCCACTTAATGAACATCAACAACTGAAAGCTCAGAAGGCCGGAGAAAGGCCCCTCACAGGCAACACTTCAGAAAAAATAAATGCAAATATTTATCTTATTTGGAATGTAAGATGCCTGCGACATACCATAACTAAAAGAATGTGCTCGGAACCGGGTAATAAAAACGTCATTGTTTAACTGTTTGGACGTATGGTATATTCACCAACATGAGTACTGGATACGATATTGGTCAGTATATATTTCACATGGCACATTCTCCCAGATTTATTGATAGGTTTAACCTTCAAAAGGTTTAACCTTAAAAATCAGCCATAGGTCAAAGCATCACTAAACTGCGATCTTAAAGCATGAAATCGTGGATGCTGTCAGTGTAAAATGTACACAATTCTCATGAGGAGTTTTTAAGGAGGACACCTCACCATCAATGTCCCCTCTGGCATTACATGTGGCCATTGGCCACTTGTCTCTTCATCAACTTAATCACATATTACTCATGCCGGACTAGCTGCGTCATTAATCAATTATGCGCATTCATGATAATCAAATGATGAAGGCAATTAATGAGTCAATGTTTATGGTGCGGGTTTCTTACCCTGCATGACTTAAGGTAATTAAAAAAGAACCAAAACATTTCTAAGGGTAAGACATTACTCTCAACCAATGCAAAGTGACATGATATTGATGATGAGATGATTGTGTGTTTAGAATTTATGAGGTGATGTCTTAAAGGAGAAATCCGGTATAAAATGGATTTTGGATATGCTTAGTATAACGAGTTCGAATGTTCATTGGGGTGCAAAAAAACGCTCATCCGATGCATTCTAAACTAGCCTGTTTTTAGCCTATGCTTCCAAAATGCTAACACTGGTAGCGATAGGGCATTTCTCATGGTAAAAAGATCGCTAATTTTAAACCATTTACGAGGTTCAAAATAGCCCGACACTTCTTTGGAGGTATAATGAGGTTCCTAACATATAAAACGAGTCATTGACAACTTTGTAAATGTACAGATAGTTTATTAAAAAGGACTGTATACAGACAATACCTTGAGTCGTTTGCCGATCAGCACCATCTTGAAATTAAGTCCCTACAACACAGATCTCACATGTTTTTGACGGAAGTGAATGAAGTCAAAAACACTACTTCCTTCAAAAACACGTGAGATTTGTTCAAATCCAAAATCCATGTTACACCGGATTTCCCCTTTAAGTTTAGCATCACTGCTCTTCTGTTGTAGGGCTTTAATTTTTCCTAATCCACATCCAGAGGTGGACAGAGTACACAGCTTCATTACTTGACTAAAAGTACAGATACCCTTTGCTAAATTTTACTCAAGTACAAGTAAAAGTACAACAGTCAGATGTACGACGGAGTATTAGGGCCACACATGAAGAAAAAAAATATTTTTGCCATGGCGAGATTAAACTCGACATGTTGACTTTAAAGTCGACATGTCGACATTAAAATCGACATTTCGAGAATAAAGTTGAAATGTAACGTCGACTTTAATGTCGACGTGTCGACTTCGCCACGTCGACATTAAACTCGACATTTCGAGAATAAAGTTGAAATATCATATCTACTTTAATCTCGACGTGTCGACTTTTAAAGTCGACATGCTGACATTAAACTCGCAATAGGCCCTACTGTTTAAACATAGCCTACACAGTTTAAGCTATGTAGCCTACACTAATATACAATATGTTACAATAAAAAAAGGGCTTTAAATAGGTGTTATTTCAGATAGATTGCAGATATTCAGATAGATTGCGTCTTGTCTGTTAACTACTCATTGCCGTCATCGTGAAGTGCTGTCTCGCAGTTATGGAAATACCATGCACTATGCCGTTTAGGCTAAATAGCTAGAAAAATATATGTATCCAATGATATAATGTTTCTATACAAACTGTTATTTCACTCTGTTTTACGTGGTTAAGGCCACTACACATCCAAATAACTGCCCTTCATGACCCACAGGCCGTCACTCTGGCACATGGCAAAACTCATTTTTCTAAAACTGCTTTTCCATGTCTCACCTGCAATACGTATAGGAGGCTAGAAACACATAGCCTAAGCATATACTATTTTGATCCTGTGAGAGAATATGTGTGCATGCACTTTATTTATGCACTTTGTGTGCATGTAGGCTACTAGCCTACATGGTGTGGTCGGGAGGATAGCTTCATTCGTCCCTCCATAGACATTCAGCAATAGGCTGTTTTGCATCCATTACAAACAAGCAACGTGAAAGTCTAGGATTGGGGAGAGCGCCTAGTATGCCTCTAGTGCATAAGCATGAACCTTTAGATGAAAAACAACACTTTAATAATAGGCCTACAATAAATAAACCGCTATGACGTTTAGGCTACTTTTGACCATCGCATTTATCGCCTGTAACTCTGTGATAAGGACCTAACAGCAAAGTATTTGGCTGAGCAACGTAGGCTAGGTTAATATGTTCTGTTTTGTCCACATGATATAGGCCTATGTCTAATCATTGTTGCACTCGAACACTCTGAATCATTGTTGCACTTGTTGCATTGTTTCATTCGTCCTCCCTTTCAATCGTCCCGAGCGGTCGTTCTCTCTCCAAACTAACTTTATTCTCAAAATGTTGAGTTTAATGTCGACACGTCGAGATTCGAAGTCGACATGATATTTCAACTTTATTCTCGAAATGTTGAGTTTAATGTCAACATGGTGACATTAAAGTCGATATGTCGAGATTAAAGTCGATATTACATTTCAACTTTATTCTCGAAATGTCGAGTTTAATGTTGACATGGTTACTTTAAAGTCGACATGTCGAGTTTAATCTCGTCATGGCAAAAATATTTTTTCCTTCATGTGTGGCCCTAATACTCCGTCGTACAGATGTCTACTTAAGTAAAAGTACTGAAGTACTTGTTTTTAAAAGTACTTGAGTATCAAGAGTACAAGAGTAGCCTAAATTTTCTAAATATTGCATTACTACTGCCACAGTGCTTACATTTATGTACAGAAACGTCCTACATAGAGTTATGAAAAATGTTTATGTTAATACCTTGGAGAATGTAAAATGAATTGGAAGTAAAATCATTAAAAGTCATTTTCATCTTTTTACCATGTTGCCAGGGATGGGCAGTATTTCTAATACATGAATTTAAAATACGTATTTCAAATACAAAATACTATTTTGTAATTGAAACACTTGAAGCGAAAACTCATTAACTTGTTAAGAAAATTGAAATAGTCTGGCGAGGTGGGGCCACAGGTTGGCACATTTCCGGGATGGACATGCTGCGTCTTCATCCATTGTTTCGTCCATGGTTTCGTCTTATCTAAATCTGACCATGGAGTTGACTTTGGCAAAAAGCTGAAGGTGATTGCTGATAGGCTGTCCCAATCAGTGGCGCCTGCACAATCCAATCGCATTTGAGAGGGAAACAACAAATTAAGGGTTTCCGAGATTTTTCTTTTTCCCTTATAGTATCGGGTACTCACAGTTATGGATAGAAATGTAGTGGAGTAAAGAGTACAATATTTGCCTCTCAAATGTACTTGAGTAAAGTCATGAGTACTCCCCAAAAATGATACTCGAGTAAAGTACAGATCCCTCAAAATTGTACTCAAGGACTGTACTCAAGTAAATGTACTCCGTTACTGTCTGGCTCTGTCCACATCTACATAACAGAACTTATGCTGTTTGGTGAACCAAGAATGTAAAATGGGTAAAGCCAGTGTCGGTTGTTTTTGTTTTTATATCTTAATCAAAATATGTATCTTGTCATTACTTTTTTTAGTGGATGGATGTTTAATTATACATTTCAGTTGTAATTTCACAGTGGAACTTGATGTCCTCTCATGCTGCCAAAAATGTGGAGGAAATTTGTTTAAAAGCACCAACACTTATTCAGATTCCAAAGAAGAAACAGAATGATAAAAATAAAAAAAAGCGACCAGTGACTGAAGCTGGAGAGCACTGGGGGAGCAGTGTTTTTTCCACAAAAACAGCACATTTAAGGCTGAGTTTGTGCCTGCAGTCTGCACAGGCTTGGGCACATTTAAAACAACAGTAATGAGTTTTGGTCTGGAACTAGCGAGCTGGCCACCTAAAATGCAAGCAGAAACCTTGCCAGCGGACAGCCCCGATAGCACTCAAAACAGCTTGTGAATATGCTAACTTGCCAGCGAATAGCCTCGATAGCACTCAAAACAGCTCACCAATATGCTAACTTGCCAGCGAATAGCCCCGATAGCACTCAAAACAGCTTGCGAATATGCTAACTTGCCAGCGAATAGCCTCGATAGCACTCAAAACAGCTCACCAATATGCTAACTTGCCAGCGAATAGCCCCGATAGCACTCAAAACAGCTTGCGAATGTGCTAACTTGCCAGCAGACAGCCCCGATAGCACTCAAAACAACTCGGTAATGTGCTAACTTGCCAGCGGACAGCCCTTTATCTGTCTTTCACATGATTGTGCAACATGAAAATCTTTCCATCATAAGATCATTCTGTCCAATTATAATCAACATCAAAATATATATTTCACGATCATATAACATCAAAATATGTGCTTCCTATAGGATCATATACATGTGAAAATTCTGATACCACGATACCATGTGCCTACCAACACATTTGTGGAAAAGTGACAATCTTTGCCTGGTATTGCTTTAAGGGTTTGAGTTCTGGTCCAGAGAGAACCACAGGGACTGAGGCAGGAAATGCCAGCTCCAGCACATGAGCAGTGGCTCCTTTCAGAGCTGATCCATGGCTCTCTTTTTCTCACTCTCACTCTCCCTGACACAAATACTCTCTCTCTCCCTCTCCCTGACACAAATACTTTCTCTCTTCTCTCTCTCTCTCTCCGACACAAATACTCTCTCACATTGTGTATGTATATATCTCTCTTTCTTTAGTTATTTCAATTCAATCAAATTCAATCCATTATTGACATGACCTGTTTGACATGTTTGTACAATGTTGCCAAAACATAGCATAGTGTTATGAAAGAGAGACGATCTATCTATCAATCTATCTACCTATCAATCTATCTATCTTGTCTATATGCATATATCTCTGTTTCATTCACTATTTCTCTACCTCTCGCTCAGTCCCTCTCCCCCTGTCTGCCTCTGTATCTGGCTGTCCCTCTTTGTCTGTATCTGTCTGTATCTGTCTCTCTTTCTCTCATTGACATGCAGTGTGTGGAAAATAAGACAATTTAGCTGATGCTGTTATTCAGGCAAGTGGGACAGACATGTTAGTGCAGGAATAACTCGCACAGAATCAAGTGACAGTTCTAGAGAAGGGATAATCAAGTGATAAGTGCTACATCACAGTTTTTCTCAGTCGCTTTGGTGCATTTCTCGAATCATAATGAACATTTGCACAACACTCAAATTCCAATCTCAATTCTCTATTTTACCCTTCCCCCTTCCCCTTAGTTTTGCACGTGAGACGAAGGGCTATCTCAATTCTCATTTCGATCGAGGGGTAGGGATAAGGGCAAGGGGGTAGATACCCTTAAAACCAAGCAAGATCGGAGCTTACTTGAAACCGAGGGTAAGAGAAATACCCAACATACACCGCTCACACCGGAAAAACAAGCACACCGAGAGATTCATTGACATGAAATGTTGGCATTAAAGGAGAATTCCGGTGTGATATTGACCTAAAGTGTGTTAAAACATGATACCGAGTGTGAACGTATGTCTCATCGATCCAAAAATAATTCTGTGGAAATGCATGGATTCCAGTTGCTGCTACTGGAAGAAACTGGAATCCATGCATTTCCACTGAATTATTTTTGGAATCTGATCCCTTATCATACCTGTTCGTTCTTACTGTCGTCAACTTTATCGTGACTAAATTCAAGATGGCTGCAAACGCTAAACTTTGTGAAGATACTGTCTGTATAAATCGTATTGTAAGTAAACTACCAGGGCTTTTTCAAAGTTCTCAATGTCTCGTTTTAAATGTCAGGTCAATGTCACACACTTCAATGTCAATGAAGTGTGGAGATACATTGAGCCTCGTAAATGGTGTAAAACAGTGATTTATTTGCATGGCTAGCCCGATGCCGAAGCACCACCATTGAAAAAGCTGTTGGTAGCATCGGCTAACTAGCGCCAGATTTTGGAGTGCAGGAGACAAGCTGAGGTGGGCTATGAGACATACGTTCACACTCGGTATCATGTTTCAACACACTTTAGGTCAATATCACACCTGAATTCTCCTTTAATAAGGATTATAAAATTAAAATGGTAATTGTTTTATGTTGCATTCAATCTTGTGACCATATATTGAAGGTCCTGTTCTTCACGAGGACGTTTTCAAAAATCGCTGTTTTGTGAATGTTAACAGCACATTATTTGCGCGAATGTCTCGCATTTTACATATTTCCATGTTTACCCCGCAAATTGGCAGCATACCATGTCAGAAATGTAAAGTTCAACACCAGCTAAATTCGCTGAACTTTTTTTACCGCTTGTCTGAAATGAATGCTGCATAGGCCTACTGCTGCCGACTCCTCGCATAGGCTATTACAGGTAGCGATTGCTTCTGATGTCAAGTAACGACCATTTGGATATTATTGTAAAATTTGTGGGATGTTTACATAGCAAACTGCATGTTTATTTTGTCCCCCATCCCTGTTTCATTCACCCGGACCAGAAGGTAGGCTGCGAACGAACATAGGCACGTTCTGCTGTTGTTGAAATAATTCCTGAATGGTTTTATTCCGAGCTGAAAATGCAATGATGGCCTATTTGACAGAAGACAGGTTGCTAGTGACAAAATATTAGCTTTCAGTGTGGTACGATCTCTGTAAATTACTTTAATTCAAGTGTTTCAATCATCCAGCTCTCCCTTATGGTTAGCTCATTTCCAAGGGGAATATTCTTCACCCCTATGTCTTCGGTTTCGAGGGACAAGGGCTAGGGGTAAGATGAAGGGATAGGGGAAGGGGTAAAACAGAGAATTGAGATTGGCCCTTAGTGCATTTCTCAACACAATTAGTGCAAACTGCACAGCATAGTGGATAACCTGCAAAAGTGTGTATCTTGCTCAAAATGCTTAGTTTATGCCTCAAAAACAAATATGTATGCCAATGAAACGGTCAGTGCAGTCAAAATGACAAGTCATGATGCTAAACTGTTTTGTCTAGTTGTCAATATGACAGTTTAAGTACGTATTTAAGTATTAGTATTAAGTAAGTCTGTAAGTATTTTCTAATAAACAATGCGCAAGACAGAACTGTTTTCTATTTCAAAACTACAAAGTTACACATTAATGTGTGTGGAGGGGTCGGATTGCAAAACAGTGGATATGTTTCTTTCCCCTTGGTCAGAGCTGTGCACCACTGTACATCTCTATACATCCTGACATTCGTGTCTGTCAGGTCACATGCTAAGTGACTATGAGAACTAGTTATGACCAGTGTTGAAGTCAAATCACTATGCCTCGAGTCCGAGTCCAGGTTCGAGTCTCCAGTGTTCAAGTCCGAGTCAAGTCCAAGTCATTAAAGAAAATTCCAAGTCAAGTCCGAGTTGAGTCCACTACTCATCCGAGTCAAGTCCGAGTTGAGTCACTATTAAATGCAAAACTGACAACCTTCGGGGCATTCATGTCTCCAGGCATTTGGCGTCCTGGACTCGAGTACTACAACACTGGTTATGACAGATAGTTCAACAGAATCAACACATTTAAAAATAAAAAAAACAGCAGACATTTGTAAAAAAATCAGTTGCATAGATGTACAAAAGCATTGCAATTTGTTCAAGATGGGGAGAAACTGTTTCAGTGATGTGAAGTGAAAAGATGATATGGAGTTTGAACAAACAGTTTTGAGAATTACAGCAACTGAGATAAAACTGTAAGCATATCCAGTTGCATAGCCAAGTAGTGCTAGGAGATGAGGAATCAATGTGTTTGTGCATGTGTCAGTATATTTGTGCAAGCATAAAATATGTGTGTGTGTGTGTGTGTGTGTTTTGGGTGACTGGATGTCAATGTGTGTGTATGGGGGTCAGAATACCTTTTTTCCCAGAGAGGAACAGTGGCACAGCATTCCAGGGAGTGCCTCTCTCCAGCAAACAATCCCGACTCTATCCTGTGTGTGTGTGTGTGTGTGTGTGGGGGGTGATCCCGGACGCCTGAATGAGCCCCAGTGTCTGGCGGGACTAGGCCGGGGCCTCCCGTTTACCCAGAGAGGGAGCCTAGCCAAGCATGGTGCAGGAGGAGGATCTGGCCCGCCTGCAGCCCGGAGCTGGTCCTCACACTAACGCTAATCCGCTAACGCTAGCTAGCGCGCTATCACTATCCTCTCTCGTCGCTAAGCCAAACAGCCAACGGGTCCTCTCTCTCTGGCATGGTTGTGTGGGAGCTGCGGCGCAGCGGCACAGGGGATAACCACCACCACTGCACACCCTCCAGAACATCAACAGGAAGAGCAAAGATTTGATCAATCTGACAGAGAAAAAGAAGATGATGATGAAGATAAGGGTGATGATGATGATGATGATGATGATGAAAGAACAGTACGTGTAAGAGAGGAAAGGATGAATGTGAAAGATAGAGGGAGAGAGAGAGGGAGTTACAGAGATGAAGACGTGTACTTGGGTTATTTTTTCTTTGCAGTAATTGGTGGGTGGACGAGGGGATCATTAATCATGCCTCAATCTCTGTCATCCCTCTCTGTAAAAGCAAACTGTACAAAAATGTCTGACTATGAGCAACACACACACACACACACACACATATACATAAACACACAAACACACAGCTGGATAAATGGCTATCAGAGAGGTAAAGACCAATTTTACTTGCTGATCACTGCTTGATTAATATTTGTCTTCTTCCCTAGACTGTGTAGAGTAGTATCTGCTTAAGATCAAGATTAAGTTTCCCAGCTTCAAATTTAGCTTTATATCATTATTATGTTTAAAAATACTTTATGTTGAGGGGATGAAGTTGTATTCATGATTAATCCTTTGAACTAAAGGGTCCTAAATGTTTGCTGTCCTCTGGTTCTCTGCAGATGTTTTTGGCCCCTGGAGGTTGTGGGTGAGTTCAGCAGCATGCATCCTTCATATACATAAATTTCTTGAATTTCCGCTAGGGGAATCAATAAAGTATTTATCTATCTATCTATCTTCAGCTACTCTGGATCTCTTTTGCAGCACACTCATACACATTGTCAAGAATAAGTCAAGTCAAGGCAAATCAGTTTTATTTGTATAGCGCATTTAACATGCACAGAGTGCAACCCAAAGCGCTCCACATATAAGACATGTCATTGACACATAACAAAAGACAATAGATGCCGGACGGAGCGGCGTAGTCGCCAGCGTACCCGTGACACCAAGACATACATGACAGACAACAAACAAATTAAGAAATAAATAAATAAAAATAAAATTAGTTCAATTTCCAACCGGCTGAAAATGTCCAAGGATGACCCGCTGAAACTGCGCACAGCTGTGTCTCCACAACCGATGCAACGCCAACAAAGTTCTTTAACTGACCAACCCGGTGAACTCACTGGCAGTCTGGAGATAACGTTAACGTTAGGCCTTGTTAGTCTGGAGATCACTGGAAGCATAACAGTCCGAAGTCGTGGGCGATCTTGTAGATCAGCAACTCGGTGGCCTTTAACAGCGATAGTTTGTTGGCCTGTTGTTTGGTGGATACTCTGATGCAGAGTTCTTCAACGTTAACGTTAGTCTGCTCAATCCAGACTCCAGGCAGTTGGCATGGCAGCTCACAGGTCAGAAACAGCTCGGCGGCCTCGGCAGATCTTTTGCAGAGTAGCCTATAGGTCCATCTGCTGTCCCGAGAAATCCCCTCGACCAGATAGTGAAGTGAAGCACTGGCTCACAGATGGATGGGAAGGATGTCAGAGGCCCAGGGCAAAAGCTAGCCATAGCAAGCTCCCAATGGACAAATGTTAACAACCTCAGACGACTTGGAAGCAGTAAAAAGGACTAACAGAATAACACGAAAACTATAAAAAATAACGTAAATAAAGAGAGAAAACATTTAACTAAACAAATCAATCCAAAAAATAAACATGACATTACATAAAATTACAAACATTACATAGGGGCCCCACATGAGAGGCTTCTGTAGCTACAGTCAGTGAGGCAGATACAGTATGATTTATGTTTGGCCCAAATCCTCCAGGGTTGGTGTGTCTATCTGTTGTCCCTCACAATGACCCACACCCGCCTCTGCCCCGTGTTGTCTCCCTCTGGAATGCAGCTCGGGACGCTCTTGTGTTGTCTGTCCCCAGACAGATTGTCTTTGTGCTTTGCCAGTCAACACCGAAAAGAGCACAATGAGACAGTGGCGATTACATAACACGGCCCTCCTGTGTGTGTGTGCGTGTGTGTGTGTGTACGTGTGTGGGTGGTAGTGCAGGCATAGAATGTATGTGTTGCACAAGTGAACAACACACAAAGTCCATGCCTTTGAATTTCCCCTAGGGATCAATAAAGTATATATCTTTATTGAGTATTATAAGTATCTATCTATCTATCTATCTATCTATCTATCTATCTATGTATCTATCTCTCAACGCTTGTTAACAGCTTTTCCTTCTGCTCTGCTGGTCGGGTCTACACCCTGAAATGGACTTCCTAAACAAACATCTAGGCTTGAACACGCAGAGCATCCATAGCTGCCATGTGATGGCCCGTCCAGCTTTGTAGAGATCAGTGCCGACAGACACCACTGGGCAACACACAAGAGGTGCAAAGAGAGACATCAGCACACACATAAGTTTAAGTATAGTATAGTATATATACTCTTTTGATCCCGTCAGGGAAATTTGGTCTCTGCATTTATCCCAATCCGTGAATTAGTGAAACACACACAGCACACAGTGAGGTGAAGCACACACTAATCCCGGCGCAGTGAGCTGCCTGCATCAACAGCGGCGCTCGGGGAGCAGTGAGGGGTTAGGTGCCCTGCTCAAGGGCACTTCAGCCGTGCCTACTGGTCGGGGTTTGAACCGGCAACCCTCCGGTTCATGGACACCGGACATGGACACAAAAACAAAAGGAGAAATGGGGGGAGATATTAATGGTAACATACACACACACACACACCTATGCAGACAAAATGTCAAAGCTCATGTACATAGACAAGCCCACACAGACAAAATACTTACTTTAAAAAAGAAAAAAAGAACAGCCAAAAAAGGACCAGCGACTGACATGTGTCCAGCCAGACTGTTTTTCCCTCCTCCTTTCTTCTCCTCCTCCTGTTTTTCCCTCTCCTCTTTTTTCGGAGCTGCGAGAGTAAATCAAGTCCTGGGCCTGGAGGCCGTGGGGAGCCGTTTGTTAGATAAACGCTGATGTGTGTGTGACTGTGAGAGTGGGGGAAGGAGTGTGTGCAACGGTAAACATATATTTTACAGATGAACCCCTGACAGGAGAGTGAGAGAAGGAGAGAGGGAGAGAAAGGTTATGGAACATGTGTGGGGGGGTTTGGGGGTCCTTCCCTGCATGCTTAGTGGAAAACTACCCCCCCCAGACTCCACACTTAAAAACAATATACAGTGTGTCTGGCGTGTGGTATTTTCTGTGTTATTGGGAAGTATCTGTAATCTCTTCATAACAAAGATTAAGCCAGTTTGGGAGAGGTAATGGACGCCATGCTGTTGTAACTACCTCAGAATATCCACTGTCTATGTAGGCTACCTCTGGCCACTCTGTGATCCATGCATCTCACTATGTTAAGATATTAATATCTCACTATATTAAGATATCCAAATATTATGCAAAGAAAATGCAGACAGACAGACAGTTCTGTTTATTATGCTTACAGATCTAGATATGAAGAGCAGTGAAGTCTTTAGTAGCTCTGCGGGCTGAATCTCCTCTCCTCTCCTCTCTTCTGTCCTCTCCTCTCTTCTCCTCCCCTCTCCTCTCCTCTCTTCTCTCCTCTCCTCTCTCCTCTTCTCTTCCCCTCTCCTCTCTTCACTTCTTGGCTTCTCTCTGCTGAAATTCTGCCCACATCTCCAGCCTCCAGCTGAGCCATACTTCATCCGGAAAGTTCTGGGCTCTCTGCGGACGCTACCCCTGCACACTGTTTCAGGTAGCAGCCTCTTCTCCCCACTGCTGCTGACATGGGGCCAAGTCGCTGGCAGTGAAGGAGTATTCATGTCCTAATAATACACTTCTGTGCTCATATTTATATGAAAAACATATTAGTAGCCCCCGCGATGGGGCCGAGCAAATAATCTTTTTCAGATTAACCCGACAGTTTGTTTAAATTGAAAAAGTTGAGGTTCTCTCAGTATGTCAGTGTGTGTATATGTGTGTGTTCTCTCAGTATGTCTGTGTGTCTGTGTGTGTGTGTCTGTTTGAGTGTGCGTGTGTGTGTGTTTGACAGCATCTGTGCTTAATCACACGCTGTGAAAAACCTTCACTCTCACTTCACTCGTATGTCAGTGCATGATAGCTTAGCCTAAGTAATGGATCTGTGAAAGTGACTGGGTGTGTTTGTGTGTGTGTGTGAATGCAAGTCTGTGTGTGTTGCACAGTACAGCCTGGTGCCAACAGTTGCATGCATGGGCCTAGTGCTTCTATTCAGGTTGGCCTGCAGGAGTTGAATGTTTCCAGTGTGTGTGTGTATGTGTGTGTGTGTGTGTGTGTGTGAGAGAGAGATTGAGAGAGAGAGAGAGAGGAGCTCAGCAGGAGAGTTGACAGCCTATCCTGCCCCCGTGCCAGCTTTAATTCCCATCCCACCTCGGCAAATTAATAATACTCCCCTTTAAGGGTACTCATAATCCTCCCCTTTAAGCATTTCAGCAGTAGCACACTGTGTTCTCGTAATCCACACACCTCTGGTTGCTATAGGGACATGTGTGTGTGTGTGTGTGTGAGAGTGATGCCCAAATCCCCCCTCTTGCACACACACACGCACACACACACACAGAAGAGTGCGGCACGCTGTCCAGAGTGTGTGAGTTGCTTGTGCCGCCTGGCTTTTCCACATGCCTCTGCCTATCCACACCCCGTCCTCCACACCATTACATAATGCTGTTGCATAAGAGCCTGGGTGCTCTACGAGACGTACGGCTCCCAACCCTAAAGGAGACTGGAGATGGGCTGTAACCTCTGGGCCAACTCCGTAAGGGCACACACACACACAATCATGCATTCACACACACACATACTCACATCCATACACATACATACGCACATCCATACACACACACACACAACACACACACACACAGGCACACGCACACATGCACACATACGCTCACACACATGCAAACACACACACACACACAATCATGCATTCACACACACACATCCATACATACACACACACACACACATCCATACACACACACACACAAGCACACACACAGGCACACACACACATGCACACATACGCTCACACACATGCAAACTAACACACACACACACATTCGCCCAGCATTTATCTTTTATGAGCACCCATCAATCAGCCAATTCGCACCAGAAATGGGAAGCAATCAAGCTGTCTAGTCTGGTTATGGCTATGGAAACGGGACCCAGCATAGCAGCCCATCACCCCAAACAGATCGAAACCACGTGCCGGCGATGCTGCCATCTTCACAACAACTGGCATGAGAGAGAGGAGAGAAAGAGAGAGAGGCAGAGAGACAGAGGCAGAGAGAGAGAGAGAAAGAGACCATGTGCTGACAAGACCAGACCGTCATAGTCCATATGCCAGAAGTATTAGCCTAAGAGAGACCATATGCTAACCTCACTGAGAAGAGGTGGTCAAAGCTAGCTTAACTGGTACAGTGAGAACTGCTGAGAACATTCTAGAACTGCTGTTGAGTTCCAAAGAGAGGTGGCTCCAAAGAGAGAAGCTCACAGGAAGTTATTTTGATTGGTTTGGGGAAGGTGTGGTTGGTGGTGGTGGTGGTGGTGGTAGGGGAGGGGGGGGTGTTGACATGGAGATAAACTCCTCCTCTGTTTTCAGGTGGAGGCCTGTAAAGGGCAGAAGGTCATGAATATTTATGAGGCGAGAGTAACCACGGGGGCCGATTGGGACAAACAGTGCAGCCTTTCAGAGCATTTCTGTTTACAGTTCAGCACAGGAAGCTGGGAGAAAGGCGAAGCTCGGCGTTCAGCTTCCCAACCCCAAACTCAAATACAAGCACACACAGACACACACACACACACTCTAAATGAAAGCAAGATGGTGTTTTTTGTTCCAGCAGATGGTCAGTGATGGCTATTAAAACAACACTCTGTTTTACTATTTTGATGCTGACATGGTTTTAGCAGACTCCATGGACTGTGTATGTCTCAAGGTTTCTGTACGAGTGTGTGTGTGTGTCTGTTTGCGTGCCAAAGTTCATGTCCACAGACACACACATATTCTAGCAGAGACTGGTGGGTGGGTGGTGGGGTACTTCCACTTCTACTCACTTCGTAGGAACGTCTTGTGCATCCTGGAGAAATTACTTCCTGTTTCTCTGCCATTTCAGAATAATCTGCAGCCTTGCAACCCATTAAAGACACACACACACACACACACACACACACACACACTAATGCACATTCATCTGCATCTTCAGGCATGCACACACACACTCATCTGCATTTTCACACACACACACACACACACACACACACACACACACACACACACACACACTGCATTTCCCCCTCACACTCAACCTCTCTGTGTGCCTCCAGGTTTGCAAGTCCAGAGGGAGCTCCTTAGAAAATCACACTGACCCACACGCATCTCCCCAGCAACAGTGGTTACCTAGGCGTTTAGAGGGCCGATTAAAAAAAAAAAAACATGGCACACAAAAAGCGTTCTGGGGCTCTCCGTAAATAGCTCTGCTGTAAGCTGCTGTAAATTGCTTGCAATCGGTGCTGGGGATGAGACAGGGCCTTGCGCAGCTATAAAAGACTTTATGAGCCAAAGTGTAGTGCCACATCCTTCGTTCTAAAGCATGCCATTATCCAGGATTTGGGAGGCAGTCTATTCTGGGACAGATTTTGCTCTTTCATTCGCGTTCAAGGGCTTTTAATGACTCTTATCATTTTCAGGAAACAGCTTTATATTTTTCATCTGGTTGTTTATTGCCCCTGCTTGTGTGCGATGGCTGTCTCAGTGCCAGTCTTAAATGAGCACGGTTATTACCGTAGCTTTGACATGGGCACGGTTATTACCGTAGATTTGACATGAGCACAGTTATTACCATAGATTTGACATGGTGTTGACTACTGCTGCTGCTGCTGCTGTTAATTCTGACTTATTGAGATACTCTGGACTTCCGCTGTGTGCCATGTTTCTATCCGCGATACGTCCTAATGAAAACGTCCTCGTTGTTTTTCTCATTTTCTGACAGAAGCCTCGATCCCCAGATGCAGTTCGGACTGTAGATAAATCACAGGACTCTCTCGAGGGGCTGAAGCGAGGAAACTTTACTCAAGGTTTAAATCCAACAAATTCACTGAAGAATTACGAGTGCAGTAGATTTAGACGAGCACAAAGGAATGATACTTTGTTTGGCAGCTGCAAAGAACTGACAAAATGCAGTTTGTAAATGGGAAAGGGACTCAATCTGTTTAGTCACTTTCCTTTTCGTATTATGCCATTGTAAATGCATGTCTGGATCAATGTATAGTCATGGGCCTGGATCTATGGGCTTCGTGCCCACAGAGTGTTTTACAGTGGAAGCCAAAGTTAACAGTAACATGATTCATGATAATATGCTGTGATGGCCCTCTTGTATTAACAGCATCCTAAAAGTCAGAAGTCATGTAAACATGGTACACTGTGGACTACTGGCTATTTACTTTTGTAGCACTTTTTTTGCCAAAATGTCTATTGTTTGGATGTACATCCTTCCTCCCAGTGTTTTATGCGAAGCCTTGCCAGGTCATGAGACAAGAAGGAGCTCAACTCTCAGGGCCAGATGTACTAACGCTTTTGCGCCCATTTCAGGCGTATTTGTTTCGCAATGTGCGTGTAAAATCATTGCGAGGTATGTACAAACAGGCGCAAATGATGTAAGCATAAACTGCCTGTCGCGGGAGCTGAAAGTGGCAGATTGCGATTGTCATGTCATGCATATGCATTCATGGGAGGATCCAGGGTAAAGTGGGAGTTTAGGCGTAAAAGATGGGAGGGGAAGAGTAAAGAGCCTAATTATGTATTCCGTGGTATGTACAAAGACTGCTCCTGAAAGCGCCGTCTATTCTGGCCTAAATACTTCCGCCTTGTAAAAGCAGGTGTTAATCCACATTGCAGTTCAATCGTCAATAAGAGAACCTTTCAAAGACAACAGAATCGCTATTTAGAACACCAGTTTTGTGGTGAAAGTATTTGTACTACCAAAAGCAACCTTAACTTTTAGTTGGCCTTTCGCATGTCTTACTTTCACTTTCACGTCATTCACTTAAACTTTCCTACTTGCTAGATTTGACCAATCTTCCATAGTCTACGTGCACAAGTAGTTTGAGTAGAACTACTGATCTTCATTATCTCCCTGCTTGTTGACATCTTATCATGTATGGTATTATTTCATGATCGCTAAACGTTTGATTCTTTTAATGTTGTCATCAGTTAACTTCATTCAACTGCGCTTGTAGGTGCTGCCATTCAGTTGTGGACGTTAAGTAAAATTGCGTTTATGGGCGGAGAAGGGCAGAGAAAGTCGCAGTTTACACTAAGGATTGAACGATTGATAAATACAATGGAAACTTGGGTCTGACAGCGCTCGCAATCTGCGGTGTGTCCATGGCGCTGATAACGCTACGTTTGCAAATGTACGTACATCTGGCCCTCAGTGACTACATTGGATTCTAAATGCATATGAAGGCCAAAGCACTATTAACATGACTGTTTAACAATATGCTCTGCCAGCCTGAGGAAGGCAGGTAGCCAAAACATCAGTATTAAACTTTACCCTACAGAGTATATAGAGAAATGTGTATATGTTCACTATTTATTTGAACACCTTTACATGGGTGTTCTTCCTTTCTATATGCCTTCTGTTGCCCTCTGGCATTTTCATGAAGCATGGAGGAGCTCAGCTCTTGGTGCACAGGTACAATTCTATATGGATCTATTAGACCCTTGGCTGACAGAGTTGTGTCCTATGGAGGTCAAAGTACCATCAACGTGATTTATAACAACTCGCTATGGCAGCCCTTTTGTAACGAAACAAGGAGGAGCTCAACTGTAGGTGATTTGCCTCCTTGAACTCTAGCTAATTTGGATGTCTGGAATGCGGCAGTGTGTTTCTGCCTCAAGAGCTTTCTGGGAGAACTAGACATTGGTTCCTTTGAGGAATTCAGACCTTGGAAAAGAGAGCTGCTCACATAAGCTCATGAGAAGCTGAAGGGTCAGAGGGGGTCAATTGGCAGGGTTGAGACGAGTTGTGTCACCAATCATCCAGGGAAGTTCAGCCATCGCCCACAGCTAAGGAGATCAGAGCAGGGCAGCTAGCGCCTCATCTCTCAGGTGCTCACGGCGCTGTGAAGATCATTTTCTGTGTGAAAAATGAGTTTGGCTCTGTAAATGTGTCGTCTCGGTGTAGCCTACATTGTAAAATAGTTTCAGATTTCAGATACATCATAGAATCTTTATTATCTTATATCTGTCTCTTGTTTCTTGCCTATTTTAAACTAATCTACGGTAATATGTACATGTAGACTGGAATAGTCCATAAAGCTCATCTGAAGTATCTGCGATCATGGCAGAAGAGGCACAGCGCGCTCTCCAGCTGCTCCACCGTTCAGAATGCTTATCTCTGTCCTGCTTTATTTACCTGCTTATTTGGGTTGTTGTCCCCGGCAACAGCTGCTGGCCTGCGCAATCTGAAGTATGCATATAGTGGCAAGGCATCGCTGGCTGAGCTCTTAAAGAGTGGTCGTCACGGAGACGGTGAGCCCTGACGACGACACACATCTGGGGTTTCCAGCGCACACACCGTCACAGGTGGGATTCCATCCTGCTTCAATGACTACCGCCCTGTGGCACTGACACCCATCATCATGAAGTGCTTTGAGCGGCTTGTCATGTCACATATCAAAGCCATTCTCCCCCCCACCCTGGACCCCTTCCAGTTTGCATACCGAGCCAAGCGGTCTACAGAGGATGCAATCTGCTCTGCCCTCCACCCAGCCCTCACCCACCTGGAAAAAAGAGACTCATATGTGAGATTGCTGTTTATAGACTTCAGTTCTGCATTCAACACCATAATACCACAACAACTCATCTGCAAACTTGACAAACTGGGACTCAGTACCTACCTCTGCAACTGGCTACTGGACTTCCTCTGTCAGAGGCCCCAAGTAGTACGTGTTGGCAACAATACCTCAAGCAGCATCACACTGAGCACAGGGGCCCCAAGGCTGCGTGCTCAGTCCGCTGCTCTTCACCCTGCTGGCGCGATGACTGCACTGCAACCTACAGCAACAATCACATAGTGAAATTTGCTGGCGACACAACTCTGGTGGGTCTCATCACCAAAGGCGACGAGACTCAATACAGGTTGGAGGTCGACCATCTGACCACGTGGTGCAGGGACAACAACCTCCTGCTGAACGTCAGCAAGACCAAAGAGATTGTTGTTGACTTCCGGAGAGGTCACACCCAACACCTGCCACTGACCATCGGCCCGGTGCTGTGGTGGAGAGAGCGAGCAGCACCAAATTCCTGGGGTGCACATCAGTGAAGACCTCTCCTGGACCACCAACACTGCATCACTGGCGAAGAGAGCTCAGCGCCGCCTGTACTTCCTCGGAAACTCAGGCGAGCAAGTGCTCCACCAGCCATCATGACCACATTCTACCGAGGCACCATTGAGAGCATCCTCTCCAGCTGTATCGCTGTGTGGGGGCGGAAGCTGCACTGAATACAACAGGAAAGCCCTGCAGCGCATAGTGAACACAGCTGGAAGGATCATTGGTGCTTCACTCCCCTCCCTGAAGGACATTTACACCACCCACCTCACCCGCAAGGCGACCAAAATTGTGAGTGATGCAAGTCACCCGGCTCACAATCTGTTTGATCTACTGCCCTCTGGGAAGAGGTACAGAAGCCTGCGGCTCCCGCACTACCAGACTCACCAACAGCTTCATACACCAAGCTGTAAGGATGCTGAACTCTCCCTCCTCCCCCCTCCACCCTCAGCTACATAACATCCTGGACATTGGACCCACAATGGCCGCCTGCACTCTCCACTTACACACTTGAACACTTGCACACTTGTACACTTTACAACTTAGTGTTGTTGTCCTGAAAACACAACACTTCTGCTGCTCTTACATAACTTGCACCACTATGCCACTTTCTTTATTACTTAGGTCAAACAGAACTACCCAAGCCTTTTATTGGCCTGACTTTGCACTAGTATTTTATTGACTGTCTATGCACAATTTCAACCAAATTTTGCTGCTCTTATTTTCATTATTATATGTGCCCTCTTATTTACTTATTTACTTACTTTTTTGTTTACTTGAATGTTATGTTTGTCTGTGGACTTAAATTGGTAAAATATGTCTTGTCTTCACCGTGGGATAGTGAGAAACGTAATTTCGATCTCTTTGTATGTCTGGAACATGTGAAGAAATTGACAATAAAGCTGACTTTGACTTTGACTTTGACTTTGATTCGTCTTGGACGTGCACACATGCCAAAGTCACCATTACTGGGGCATTCCTCGCTGCCTGTGAAGCAGTGTGTGAACCAGCCTTCACCCGACACACGCACACACACACACACACACACACAAGTATTTTCTGAATGCATATACACACATACTTGACAGACTAATGCAAACATAGACAAACAGATGTATACTTACACACACACACACATTAATTTACAGCACCAGTGACAGACAAGAAAATGAATGCACAATCTACACACATGGCACTCACACACACACACACACACACACACACAGTAAAAGAGACACATGAGATGAGAAACATGCTGCATGTTTGTATCCAGAGCAGATGACTCATGCAAGGGGGTGAAAGATAATGTATTATATGGTTTGTTAGATTTGTCCCGATACTCACAGGCCTGCACTGCAGGATACTGTATTTCTTGGTTTGTTATATGTATGTTGTATTTATGGTCTGTTAGATTTGTCCCTATACGCAGGCCTGCACTGCTTGCCCACCCAGGCTGAGTTGTGTTGTGAGCATAGAGCTGGAGCTGCATGGGGTTTCTCCCACCTGTAAGGCCCTAATGCCACGAGCCTGAGCTCAAATACGGCTCTGAGGAGTCTCGAGAGTCTGGAGCCCACGAGAGACAGCCGATGTGAGAGAAGAGAGAGAGAGAGGCAGTGCGGTTCTCCCCGGCCTGTTGGGTCACCTTGGTACTTTTCCGTCAGACAGGGCAGCGGAAACGGAGGAAGAGGAATGAGTCTCCCCTGGCACCCTTTCACAGAGAAAGAGAGAGAAAGGGAGAGAGAGAGGGGGAAAAGAGAGAGAGACAGAGTGAGGGAGAGAGAGAGACAGAGAGGATAGCCGCTTTGACCTACTTCACCCTTCCTGCCAATGCTGAGAGCAGCTGAGAGCCTGGTGCCAGAACAGGACTTGATTCCTATTGGATCAGCACCGGGCTGGCGCTCAGAGCCTGACACAGGTTGGATTTGTGCCGGCCGCCATCAGAATCAGGCCAGATCAGAGGTGCGCTGAAATTTGGCAAAGAGAGATGAACGTCCCAAGTGAATGCGGTTTCTTTGAACATTGAGAATTGTGAAAAATGTAAAAGAGAGTTTGTGTAAAAATTCCAAATTGTTTGATTTTTAACAGTAACTCTTAGTCCAGCGTCTGTATTTATCCAATGAGAACTACCTTTTCAGAGTGTCTCTGTGTGTTCACAGACGTACTTGGTGAACTCAGTGAGCAAACGAAGATCTTGACGTTTTGCGAATGTTTGGCTTAGCCTGCCAGTTTGAACGCACCTTAGTGGTTCACAACCTCAGCTGCAGTCTTGTACATGGCTAGAGTTAATGGGGTCTGTGTCATGACTTGTGAGCTATCCTGAGTTCCTGCTTCTGAAAATAAAACAAAGAATTTTGTGGAATTCTGGAACTAATTGGTCTGTGACATTTTTGCCTAGGGCGTAGTTTCTAGACAGATTCTTTTATATATATAATCTTACACAGTTTGTGAGTGTGCGTGCATGCGTCTGTTTGTGTGAGAGTGTGTATTTGTGTGTGTGCAAATGTGCTTAAATGCACATGATATTCCAATGTGTTTTTAAGTGCACGGCTAAATAAAAAGTTAAATAAAGTTCAATTACCAAATGAGGAAACTCCTTCCACTTTGAAAATGGAATCTTACATTTTGCATGCACACAGTGTGTTTTCTCATTCATCAACCCATTGCTTTACTCATTAGTGGTTTATTCTATTTTAAAAGTAAAGTGTAATTTACACTGAAACCATGGCACATTATAAATACTTTCTTTAAAAAGAGCTGATTACCCCAGATTGAATAAAACATTCGTCTGACAGCATCATGCTTTTGTGGACAAAGTGGAGGAAAAAACTCCTGTTTAAATGACAGAATGCTTCTTGTGCCCGCCCTTGGGAGCTCTTAATATAACATCATGAGAACCATCCCTGTCACATACGTTTTGGTTCGACGTTCTCTCTCTCTCTCTCTCTCTCTCTCTCTCGCAGTGCAGTGCTGTGAGCTGCCTGTGAATGGATTTTACTGTGCTTTGTTAATTGCTATTCCATATTTTTTTTCCCCTTTCGAGTAATAACACAGTGTTTCAGTGGTGAGTCACGGGGCAGTGCCCAACGCAGCACACACATGCACACACACACACACGCACACGGACGCACACACACAAAGTCCCTGGAGTTTGTTTAAGAACCAAGACATCCCGTCTGTGTCGCCGGTCTGTTTATATCACCAGAATGCTTCATGGGTGTCCAAATGTCTCTCCGCAAAACAAATCCACAACACTTCTCTCCGAGAGGCGAGAGAGCGAGCCTGTCTGGCGACTAATTGTAGGTGAAAGCTGTCTTTGGGTGTCTTTGTAGCTCTCCATGCCTGCCTCTTCTTACTCTGCTCTGTTGCGCAGACTGTGAACTAAACACTTGTTTTTTTTAGACGCACTTCTGCTGAAACCGTTCCAAAGTGTAGCTTTTATCAAGGGCTTAAATCTAAGTTGACACAGGAGAAGTAACACATTACCTGATGCAGCCCAGGTAATACACCTTTAACCTTGGGAGTGTGACCTTGGCCTAGAGGCATGCAACACTGTCTCAAGCCACCGGTATCTCCACCCTCCCACCTCACACACACACCTTCTGCACAAAGCTGAATGATGAGATGGGAACATTTAGCTCTTTGGTCTATCAATCATTCGTTCCATATAACAAACCTGACAAATGTCAGAGGGTTTGCTATGAGTTATGTGCAATGACAGAGCATTTGTTTGGAAACCCCTGACACATGTGTACACATAAATGGTCAGCATTCAGTATGCAGAAGAACACACCCTCACTCACTGACACACACACACACACACAGTCGCAGTCCCATCCTTGCTTACCAGCTGGTGTTCAGCTGCATCAGTAGGTCAGCATTGGTGAATACAACTAATCCAAACGAAGCTCCAGTAGTCCTCTGAGCGCTTCAGAAACAGATGGAGGATAAGGGCAAATATGTGTTTCTGGGCTTCTGAGTGGACCGAGCTCTCAAGATGGGGACCACAAGGAGGAGAAAGAGACTGAGAGAGAAAGAGAGAGAGTAAAAAGCCAGGAAAGAAAAGAGTAGGGGAATCACAAAATGGCAGAAGAGTGAAACAGACAGCAATAAGTGGTGCCAGGAAAAAAAGAGCAGGATAGATAGAGAGAACGAGGAAAAAGAGAGAGGAGGGAGAGAGGGGAAGAGAAAATCCGATTTCCTCAATCTGACAGATTTAATACCTCTGCTCCATAAGGCTTTTAGCTATTAGCATTCCCCTGGATGACTGCCTTCATTTCTCCTCAACAAACAGGTACAGGCACCAGCGTTGATCTCTGGTGTTAAATCTGCTCGCAGCATAAACATGAACCCAACCCCTGGAAGGAAGGTTGAATAACGTACCATAGATTTGCAATGGAGGGTTGAAAATTTGAGACTGTTTTTAATTTACATACAAATAATGTACACAGTTTCTTATGTCGGTTTCAGGCACTTGGGGAGGCGACAAAAGCAACATTCCAATTTTACAAGGAAAATTCTTTGGTCCTCAGTTCTTCAAATAAAATAAAAAAAGACGTTTTAAATGCAACCACAGTCAGAACAGAGCTCGGTCCTCTGACCTGTCTTCTTTCGCTCAAAGACAGAGCGAACTATAGAATAATACAACTTATATACATTTGCTAAAGCAACTGATACATGTTGATTAACATTAGAACACATATCCAGAAGGCAGGAAGAAAGTGCGTCAACTTTGTCCCTTTGCACCCGTCACTGGGTCATTCACTTGTTTGTTTTCTTTCTGTACATCACAACATCTTAGGAGAACATGAAGAAAGAAACAACAAACACCAAAACAATGGCTCGAAACTAATTTACAGCAGTGTTCATTTTCATAACTTAGTGGGGTGGGTGACACATGAAGATTTTGGCAAGAAAAACGTAATTTAGATTTCTTTTTTTTTTTTTTTTTATCTTTCTTGTCCTCGTCCTCATTTGGTCCCATAATTTAGTTCCACATTGCTACACATGGACTGAATCCCCTAACATGACCCCTCTATACACAAGACGCACACCAATAGCTTCAAAGCATTCTATTCTGCTTTTCTTCATCTCTCTCACACACACACACAAAGACAAACACACATACATAAACACACACACTTAAACACACACACACACACACACACACAAAAAAAGACAAACACATACATAAACACACATAACAAACACACACACACACACAAAAGACAAACACATACATAAACACACATAACAAACACACACACACACAAAAGACAAACACATACATAAACACACATAACAAACACACACACACACACACACTCACATACAAGCACACACTTCCTGTCTGTCCCTTTTTTTCTGTATTTTCTCTCTCTCCGTTCTGTCATTTTCTTCTCCCTCTCTCTCTCTCTCCCTCCCGTGTCCGTAGTCCGTCTGCTCAGCTGCAGGGCAGCCATGTCTGGTAGCTGCTGCTGCAGTGATGCATGGGCGAGTGCACGTGGGCCACGTAGTAGTTGCTGAAGTTGACGTCCCGCACGTAGGGCGCCGGCTGGTAGTAGCAGGTGATGCTGGGCACGGCTGATGGCGCTTGCTCGCCAGCGCCGCGAGCCAGCGCCGAGATGAGCCAGCTGCCTGGCGCCAGGCCAGGCCCATCAGGCACACGGTGCTCTCGTCCACCACGCGCCGCAGCATGACCAGGCACTCGTAGCGCTTGTGCTCCATGCCCACAAAGTGGTTCTGCAGGTAGGCCTCCAGCTTGCGCTGCTGCTCGCCGATGTCGGGGAAGTCGATGAAGAAGCGCGAGCACATGTAGCGCTGGAGGGTCTTCATCTGCGTCTCAGACGCCGGCCGGAAGCCACGCACCAGCAGGTGGCAGTACTTGAGCAGGCCGCCACCGCGGATCTCCTCGGGGCTGCGCGTGGCGATGGTCTTGCCGCGCAGGTGGCCCAGCGCCTCCTCGAAGTCGCCGTACATGCTCTCGCCGAGCACGGTCGGGTGGAAGCTCTCAGACATGGCCGTCTCGGAGCAGCGGTCGAAGAGCAGCAGTGAGTCCAGCGCGATGTGGAAGGAGTCCACGCTGAACTCGAACTGCCGCCGCAGAGAGTCCACGAACTTGAGCTCCACGTTCTTGCCAGTGTTGTTGGACAGCGAGATCAGGCTCCAGCGGTCAGTGTCGTTGCACACCTTCACCATCTTCTGAACGTACGCCTCCTTGAGGGTGAGTGGCGTGATGCGGTCGCGGCTCACGCCGTGCGGCAGGAAGTCCAGGAGGCTGTCCAGCACCACGTCCTTGACCAGGCGGAAGGTCTTGTCGTCGGTCAGACTCAGGCCGAAGATCAGGTCCAGGTCCTTGTAGCCCAGGCCGGTGTCCTGGTGGAGGACATGGCTCGCCGCTGACCCATTCAGCTTCACGTCACGGACAACGACACCCCGTTCTTCCAGTCGCGCCCGGACTACCTGCAGGACAGAGAGAGCAAGAGAGAAGAGGGGTGAGTGAAAATTCCTTTCCGTAGACATGTATTTGCATCACTGAAGGGAGCCAAAGCTTTTATGCTTTTGTACAGTTTCCAAGTACATTAGAAATGGAACATCTGATGGAACATAGAATAGCTGTAGGATTCATTTTTGCAACAATTCCCTTCTCCGCAAGGAAGAAATTCACCTAAATACAAATGCACTAATGTCCCTATCTGATATGCTCTATTTGACAAAGGTGTAAATAGCTATTTATTTTTTCATGTTTTTTTTCTGACAAGATTGAGAATGATTCAGTATGAACTGTAGACTGCTGTCCCCATGATAGTCTTTTTCTGACCCATATTACAAATCACACATCTTTCAAAATAAGTCAGCGGCATGAAACGTAAAAATAGCATGGAAAATAATAGTGCCATTTCAACGCGCTTTGGGATCCTGGCAGGCAGACAGACAGCAAGTGCAGTGACTGCATGATGAGTTCTGACACCTAATAGAATGGGGATTAATGAGCTTCGGTGATATGCAGCTCCAGGCTGTGAAATTATAACCAGCAGAAGCTGAGACTATAGAGGTCCCAAATGAGAACTTATGGGAACTTCTCTATCCATATCAAAGTGACGCAAGGAGCAAAGTAATTATGAAATTGTGAGAAGGGTTTTTAACTTGTTTTAATAAATCAGTGGTACAAGAGAGAAGAAACTTCTAGGGCTTCCAGAAATGTATCTTCCCATAAGTCAGAGTTTGTAATATAAGAGGGAAAGTAGACACACACACACACACACACACACACACACACACACACATCTGCTCCAGGCTGGGTCTAAAGACTATGACTGGGGAAGGATAACTCCCACAAAACGTTTGGGACCATCACTGGAAGACCTCCGTCTGACCTTGAGACAGTTCTCATATAGAACCCTCTGTGGACAGCTTGGCCTCGCTTGACATCATTCGAACCCGGTTGCTTTCAAATTTACTATTGTCTGTCTCATATCGAGTATCTCTTCTATGGCATCTTATAAATGACTTGTTTTTATTGGCCAAGACGCTAGGTATCTGCCAACAGTTGCTGTATTTCTCATATGCATTTCTCGGCTGCTAAATTTAAAGCTACTTGTGTCTTGAGAAGCACTATAATACTTTTAGCTTCTTACATCATTATCTGGAAGTTAATAACTAGGGAGACAAATAACTGGACCAATCCTTGAAGGTCCCCGCAGTCTCCTCTGCTTAATGGTTCAGTCATTTCAAATAACCATTTACACAGACGAGTCAGTGGCTTTTATTCAAATGTAGGTCTCGAGTCATTACTGGCTACCGATAGACCTCCTGGACCTCCCCCCTTTGGAAAGGCTGGCTAACTGCCTCCATCACACAGACCTAATAGATCATGGCAGCATCCTACTGAGTACATTCCAACTGAAAGTGATTGAGACAGATTAAACGCCGAAAAGCAGACTTCAAACAAATGGGTCATAGTTTCACAGACGATTGTGTCACTCAACATCCGTTTCTCATTTGCTCTAATAATAATTAAATATAAAAAAAATAATATAAAGGTATCTCTGCTAACAGTCACCACATGGCACACTCTGGGTCTTTTCTATTCTATTTTGCTGTGCTTCTACCGTTTTCATTTTGGACTTAGTGGGAATTAAGCAGTTAGCAAAAAAGCTACCACTAATTCATTTCACAGTACAAAGACACATTCAGTGAGTGAATGGGATCTACTTGGCATCATCCTACCCCCTTCCTGAAAAAAAAGAAAGAAAGCGGGACAAGTGTCTCCCAGCGAGAGCTAGTTTAGTGTTCCTCTGAGCGCTCCCATTTCCCAATGTGTGTGATTCACCGGCGACACAGTGAACAAATTACGCTGGATTTCCTCTTCGGCCGCCCCCTAGACGCGCCAAGCCAGAGGGAGAGTGGAGGCCCCGCTGGGTACTGGTGCCAATGCCGGGCACATTAGGGCCTCAATGGCTCCACCGCCTCGCCAGTGTAGCCTGGCTCTGCCAATGCATTGGGCATTAGGCCTCCTTCCTCATTCACGAGTTTGGACTGATGTCACCCTTTCCCCTTCTCTCCTCTCCTCCCAAATCCACTCATCTCCTCTCCTCCCAAATCCACTCATCTCCTCTCCTCCCAAATCCACTCATCTCTCACCTCCTCCCAAATCCACTCATCTCCTCTCCTCCCAAATCCACTCATCTCCTCTCCTCCCAAATCCACTCATCTCACCTCCCAAATCCACTCATCTCCTCTCCTCCCAAATCCACTCATCTCCTCTCCTCCCAAATCCACTCATCTCACCTCCTCCCAAATCCACTCATCTCCTCTCCTCCCAAATCCACTCATCTCCTCTCCTCCCAAATCCACTTCTCTCCTCTCCTCCCAAATCCACTCATCTCCTCTCCTCCCAAATCCACTCATCTCCTCTCCTCCCAAATCCACTCATCTCCTCTCCTCCCAAATCCACTCATCTCCTCTCCTCCCAAATCCACTCCTCTCACCTCCTCTCTTCTTTCCCTCTCTTACATATCCACTCCTCTACGCTCCACTCCTTTTGCACTGTTCTCCTCTACTCTCCACTTCTCTTCTCCTTTCCTGTCTACTCTTCAGCCATCGTCTCTCCACCACTCCTCTCTCCTATTCTACCCATTCTTCTCCTCTACTGTCTGTTCTCCCACCTCCTCTCCTCTACACTCCTCCTCTGCTCTCTCCCTCTCCTCCCTCGATCTCCTGTCCACTCTCTACTCTTAGTCCATACTCTCCACTACACTCCTTTACTCTCCACTCCTGTACTGTTCTCTCCATTCTTTTACTGCCCCCCCCCTCTCTAGCCTCCTCCTCCTCACCTCCCTTCTCTCTTTCTTCATAGGCATGTGGGGGAATTCTGGACTCACCGTTGCCACCATTACACAAGCACTGAATTATGGGAGCGACCGTTAAAAGTCGGACGTTGAGTGTACCCAAATGCCATTGGCTGCTGTAACAGACAGCCAGTGGTTCTAGCGATCATCTTGAGTTATTACTCTAAAGCCCTGACATAACAGCTCTTCTTCTCCTCCTCTCCCTTCTCTCTGTCGTTCTTCCTTTCAGAGGGGTTGATGGAAAAAAGGAACCACTCAACTTACCTCTGGAAAAACAGTTACTGTGAAAAATGACACATCATCGTAAAAGAGACATTGAGTGTGAACAGGGTTCCAACATAAACGAAAGGTCAATTTATAAATGGCTGGAATTTCAAAAGGGATCAATTACAGGGATGACATTACAAGGAATTGGATTTCCAACAAAAAGAAGCTACCAGACTCTCGTCCATGCCTGGGTTTTCCGAAGAGGGGTCTGTTTATATTGGGCACGGCAGGACTTCAAGCAGATGGCGTGTGTCATAAAACTGTTCAAATATGCAAAAAAAAAAAGAAAGAAAACGAAATGTACGTTGTTAACAGATGGACCATAGCCATAAGCGTGGGTGTAATCAGTAGGTGTCTGCTGAGAGTAACAGCCATGTTCTCAATCTGATTACTACACAGTACACTGACCCCAGTAAACACTTCAAGCCCAAGCCATGGGACACAGCCGCGCACTCATTCAGACTAGACCACATAGTGCACGCAGCACACTGGAGGCAGTAATGTCACTGGACTGGGGGGCTGGGCTGGACTGGACTGGGCTGGACAGACGGAGAAAGCGAAAAGAGGAAGCTGACAATCAGCCTTGTCCAGCCTTAATAGACATGTGGGGATTCCCCAAGTTCACCTGGGAGAAGCTACGGAGAACGAACTTCCGACGACTCCGTGCAAGAGACTTGTAAAAACCGACCGCAAACAGACTAGACCGTCTGGTGTTGACATCACATCACCCTGGCGACGCACGGCCCTTATGCGCCGTCTGTTTTCCGACTCCAGAAGTCGAAGCGGCAGCGTGCCTTTTTTTGTGTGTTTTTATTTGTTGCATGATGGTCAGGGGCTGTTTTAACACGGCGTTTAACGGGTTCCTGCAGAGGGGGAAGACAAGCCAGCCGGGTTCTGGTGCCGCAGTGCACCCCAGACACCAATTCAGTGATCCGAGCAGCCAGTTCCATGTGGCCCTGCCAAGACCAGCTGTAGAGAATGAAAGTCTTATTGGTCCCTGGCTGGCATGGAATCCAAAACAATCATCATCGAAAAAGGCACAGCAGGCAGCAGAGAGAAAAAGTACATTGCTTTTTCAAGTTCTTTTTGGGAATTTTATTAGGTATTTCCTATATTTTCACAAAAGGTTGGGTGGTCATGTCAACATCCTCCTTTGGTTCACACTGTAGCTTACTCTTGGCTGAGGAAAAGGAGCTACTGTGTTACGTGATTTCAGACGCATTGTGGTGTGTTTTTTTGGATCATCATTATTGTTGTTTGCCAGGCCTACAATACAATGGTAAGAACAACCTGCCCACAACCTGCTCAAGAGGTCTGGAATGGGCTTGCCGGTCACTGTTGACTACAATAGACCACCTGAGGAATTGATTTACAGGATGAAGAGAGACAGACAGACACACACAGACAGAGAGAGAGAGAGAGAGAGAGAGAGAGAGAGAGACAGAGAGAGAAATTAATAGAGAGGGAGGTCCACATAAAGGGAGAGAATAAAATGGGGAGATGAAGAGGAAGAGGAAGAGAAAAAGATAGAGGGATAGAGATAGAAAGGGACAAAAAAGACAAAAAGTGATAGGGATAGAGAAGAGGGGAGCAATGGATGCAAAGAGAAGAACAGAGGAAATAAGAGAGTGAGAGAGAGAGAGAGAGAGGTAACCGACATCTGGTCCTCACTCAGCACAGTGATACCATGTCAGCCCAACCCTGAACCACAAGTCTACTGTTACTAGAATGACTAATCCAGATTTACCATCCCACACACACACACACAAAACAAATACAAATGGAAAAAGAAACAAGGCATTTCTACCTGCCAAGAGAATGGCGTCTGGTGAAAGTAATCTAAGAAATTGTGTAACAAAGAGGCCTAATGCATTATCTCCATCGGTGAAGCCAAAAACAGACGTAAGGGGATATCAGCCAAAATTAGTGGTGCATAGAACATTAAGATTGTATTCCACCCATTAACAAGGATTTTAATACCAGTGACAAAACAAAATAGCACATTTATAAAAAAAAAAATTAAAAAAAATACTTTTCTTTCATGATGCAGTATCCATGCACCCAAAACTGGAGAAAGTGGTATTAAGATATACACCTAGTAAAGCATTTAGATCCACTTTGTGCAGATCAAATACTCCAAACATTTGTTCAAGGTGTAGAAGCTATTGATAAAACTGTACTTGACCACAGGTATGTGCCTATGTGTGAACTACTACACCATACTGTCACTCCCTGCGCCACTGTTAGCTAGGTGGAGAGCTCTGTAGGTCTGTGGGCTGTGGAAGAACTCATAGTAGATCATAAGGCAGGAGATCGGTGTTAAATCTAAGGAGCAAAGGCCTAAGTACAACCCCCAGGGCTTATAAATGCCTTGAAGCAGCACTATTACCAGATGTCATTCAATGAGTGGGCCCTCTCACTAACAAACATCCCCATTGAAAGCCGTCCATCCACTAGCTACTCCCCACTCCCACCCCCCAATCCCAACACACACACACACATGCGCGCGCACACACACACACACAGCATCCCTTAGCTCCTTTGCAATTGCGCCCCCACCCATCCCCCTCCTCAAAAAATGCTGTCATGGGGAGAAAGTTTGGGGTCTGGTGCCGTTTTCAGTTTTCCACAAGCTTTCCAGAGGAAGGAAGCGAATGGCTGAGAAAATCTGCTAATGCTTAATGCAGATGGCAGCGTACGGGTCTGGACAGTTCCTGAGATGAGAGTTCCTTTCTATTCTTTTTCCCCTTTTTTGGAAATATTATGTATATAAACAACTGAGAGCATCTGTTCTGACAGAGTATGAATATAAAACCTAAGATAGCAAGACAGAAAATGGCTATTCAGAAAGCCTGCTCTCAATCAGAAAGTTTTCCAAAACTTTGAAGGAGGAGAGCAAGTATACCTTCGCCAATTGTTCCCTTAGCGTGCGTAAAAGGCATTCCCCTCAAAGCGCTCTGAGAAATTTCAACTGTGGTGGTGGCAGCACAAGAATTAGACAGTGGAAAGTGTTTAATTGGCATATTACCTCATCTGGACGACTTTGGTAGTCTAATACATGGCTTCATAAATGTCTAACGCACATCTGAGCGAATTAAAATGTAGTAAAATTCGTAGTTATAGAAAAGAGCAAAATGCTAAACACATTACTTGACATTTATACGACAGCACTGCTGGAAGCTTCAGAGTTAAGAAAAAGACGTTTAGTACTAAAAAAAAATAGGGTCAGTTGCCACTTATATGCAGTATAATGGATCAATTACTGAGGTAGAATATTGGTGAAATGCGCAGAATTACTGATTTTAGCCCAGAGCCCAGAATTTTCACAGCCTATAAAAGGACTTGCCATGACAAGTAGAGTGATCAACACTGGAGAGGTTCAACGCTTCTAAAACACCGACTGTGTTTCAACTATATCTCTTTTATCAACACTGTTGCAAGCATTATACATTTACACATTACACATTTAGGAGTAATTTAGTTTAATTGTCGTTGGCGCCACTATGCCTCTTCATAAACATCTTAACTCAATTTTCCAAATTACGCGGTGCGTGTCTAGGTAAGTAAAGTCTTGCAATTATTGCCCTGGTCACTGGTGCGTTTACTCTTGTAAACGGCATGTCTTCTCGCTTTTTTAACGGCACAACATCCGTCATTTTAGCCTACCTGGACGATCTGCCTGGGCTGCACGGAGAGCGTGGGGAAGTTTCCACGTCCGTGGATTGGCACGCTCTCCCCGAGGATGGAGTCCAGTCGCTGCACCTGCTCCCACGACAACACACAGAACCGTCGACTCTGCTCCGAGGCATCACCGGAGGACATGGCGAGGTTGTCGCGTGAATACTTTGTAACTGTCAAGTAGACCTCTTATACTTTGGATAAGAACTCTCGAAGCGACAAGTGACACCTGTCGTAGATGAAGTTGAAGTTGAAGTTCAGACAAGAGGAGAGATGCACATAAACCCCAACACGCATTACAGTTGAACCACGCTTGACTTTTTTCAATGTTAAAACAAAGAAAACAAATGTGTCAACTAGTGTCACCTGTTGACCACAATATTTGCGAACTGGAGATGATGAGAACCGTCGTGAAAAGTTAAGAGAGCAACTAAAATTTTAATTCCCAATTGACTGTGGTTTCCTGCCGCACCGTCTGTTCTTAAACTGCCTTAAAATGACGCGTGCAGAGGCTTTAAATGAGCTGGGATAGACAGAAACGTAGTGATTGGTCGAGAAGAGGAGGTTAATATGAATAGTCAAACGTCTATAAGAAGAGAATCCCTCAAGTACACGCCCACGCCTTCTGCGTCAGCATTTATAATGTGTTCATTGGTCGCTGCGATGGCAGAAGGGATGTATGTCAAATTTACAGTTCGCCATGTGGCGGCTAGAGGACGCGTCTTACAGTGAATTTGTTTATGTTGATGGCATGGGAGATTCAAAACACTTAAATCAGCGTTTGTTACAGAAATGTTACAATTAGGCATAAAGTTAAACTAGTTCGATGTGTCTAACTTCTGATGTTGTACCTATTTTTATATTTCTTGTTTCTGAGGATGTGAAAACTGAGCTGCACGCAGTTCCTACACCACAAGTTCCCCTGTCATCGTTCTCCCTTAGCCATTTTTCAAGGGAAATCCTTAGATACACAGTTAACAACAAAAACCTGTTTCCTACTTTTCACCCATGGCACAAGACTTAAAACACATACAGTACACATGTAATGTTTGCCTTTTGGCCAAACAGTTGTGTTCACCTTGACGAAATAAAATACCATAGGCTATTCATCAAAGTGTATGTGAGGGAAAAGGAAAGAAGGCTAGGTTCACACTAACACGCCAAATCATTTTTTTTAACTTGATGTGACACATAGCTGATGTCCAAACAATGAACAGCGCAAGTCACATGGAATCTGATTTTTTTATTCTGATTTGGATCACTTCCATATCTGATGCAGGTCTGATGTTTTGCAGTGCGATATGCAGCCTGAACAGTTATATCAGAATTCATGTGACCATTGTTCTTGATCGCCATTCGTCAGAATTTTGCACTAGCCAAATTCTAAATATTTCACTGGAGCACCAGAGAAGTTGGGAGAACGCTCTCTGATGTGTTATTGCATCACTCGGTGGAAGGTAGAGTACCACAAAGGTTGTCGGTCAGTCAGTTGTGTTAGCTGCATGTTGTGTGCATGTGTTTGTTTGTTGTTGTTTTGCGCATACGGGTGATATTGATATTGGTATTGATTGATATCCATTGGCTGATATTGGCCACACAAACAATCTGTTCAGCCACACAGAAATATGCAAAGATTTGAGCAAAAAATCAGAATTGAGCATTAAGACTTGCGGTGTGAACCTAGCCTTGGTGTTTGGGTCTGTGAGTAAGCATACTCACAGACCTATATTTGTGTTTGACAGCACAGGGAGTACAGGGATGACCACAAAAAGCCTTTAATAATAGAGCAGATTAAAGCAATTCCATTTCTGTTTGTGATTATGGTCAGGATGGTTTTATTTTGTGATTACATTTCAAAAAATTATTTTTTATTAGTGTAGCCTATTGTGGCCGATAATGTTCCTAAATGGTCATGCCAATAAAGCTTTCTTAAGTTGAGAGAAGGAGACAGACGGACAGAGAGGATGAGGGAGAGAGAGTATCAAAAAGTATCTCCAGAGCTTATTGTGTGTGCTGTGTTTGTGTGTCATCGCCACAGGTATGTACAGACCTGGTGCATTAACATGGAAGCGAGCATTTACAGGAAAGGGTTGGCTTAAAGGTTTAGTGTTAGCACAGCGGTTCCCCCGGCAACCGCATCCCCTATTCAGCCAGTCGGCGACCCGTTGGCAAGGCAGATAGCAGTGATGCAGTGAGCTACCTGCGTCAACGCTCTAACAATAACCAAAAGCTAGGGTGAGGGGTGGGTGGGGGTCTTCATTGTCCTATCCGCTCAACCACTTCCAACCGACCTCCTCTAACAGACCTCTCTGATTTATTGTGCCTGAGAGCCTTTAAGGCATGTTGTGGTAACCCAGGTCAGAGTATGCTGGTGCCAGTGGTTGACTGGCAAGTGTTGTAGTAGAAAATAGACAGGAACAGGTGTGATGCATCCATGCCAGATCACATTTCGACTGAGTTGCCTAAATGAGCTTACCTGGAGACATATACACACACACAAACCTTCTAAAAAGTTTTAAGTAAATAGGCAAATTAGGGACTTTGTGTGTGTGTGTGTGTGTGTGTGCTTTCTGAGGGTTGCCAAGATCATGTCAGAAATCTGTAAAGAAGCCAGAGAGAGACACACACAAACACACACACACACAGGCACTGAAGAGAAAGAATGTGAAGCTGAGAAAACAAAGCTTCTTCAGGTCCTTGAGTGACTCAACCCCATAGCTCAACCCTGAGCACCGCACCACACTGCATGCCACCTCTGCCATGAAGGGGAAAACAAACGGCGCCCGCAAGTGGCACACACACACACACACACACACACACACACACACACACACACACACACACACACACACACACACACAGACACAGACACACACACACACACACAGACACACACACACACACACACACACACACACACACACACACACACACACACACACACACACACACACACACACACACACACACACAGACACACACACACACACAGACACACACACACACACACAGACACACACACACACACACACACACACACACACAAACACACACACACACACACACACACACACACACACACACACACACACACAGACACTTGAACGCGGTGCCGTATGCGTCTATTCAAATAGGCAATTAGCTGCTGTCCGATGGCACGGGGCCAGGCCCTTTAAACACGGCAGGGCCGACACCGCTGTGAGCCAGTGGGGGAGTGGACTTAAGTGGACAGCCATCATCAGCAGGAGGGAAGGGGAAACTTTCCCCATAAACGAGAGGATAGCCACACGTGGTCAGTGATGATAAGCTCATAGTGTGCGTCTTTACAGGGAGGCTACACCGACGGGCACATAACTGAAGCGCTCCGTTCGCAAAGTGTCTGCTGCAACAATTAGCCTCCACTGTAATCCATGGAACTGGCTACGCCAGACGTGATAGTGGTGCACAAGTTCGAAAAAATTAGACCAGTCTTCTAAAACTATTTTATGCTCCGCAAACGAACGCTTGACTTCCGTTTCCCGTGCAGCCCGGGCCTTAGGCACTAGCACTCACAACAGTGCTGTGGTATCTGTGTGCTTGATGGTTCAGTGCTTGTGGAGCGTGTTCCCTCTCTTTGCTCATCAGCATTTCTGAAGCAGGAACAAAGTACACAAGCATAACTGATAACTTCTGGATAACTCATGATCTCATAGACACAAAAAAACATTCCGTATTACACTGTAATACACTCCCTCTTCCTCAGACACACACACACACACACACACACGTGAGTAAACATGTGACTGGTAAGTTTTCTTTTGTGGACACCATTTCCATGCAGTAGTAATTGCTTTCTTTTGTCTGATGTTATTTGCAAAACAATGTGCTGTGTTCTTGCTTGAAAGGATGTCCCAGCCAAATGGCACTGATGTATGTCGCCATTAGCTTTGTATCACTGTGGTTATGCGTCAGCATCATCCAGGAATTTGAAAGATTTGCCTGTGTATGTGTGTGTTTGTATGTGTGTGTCTGTCAAATGAAGTTAGCTGATAGATGTTCACAGCTTTTAGAATGCACAAGATGTTTCGGTGATAAAGCTCAGTATCTGATGAAAACTCCACAACTTGCTACATTTAAGCTAGTGAAGAGCATGAATATTTCAACACTAGATTGAAGACCTGGGGAGGGGGAGCTTTTGCATGTGTGTGTACATGCATGTGTGTCTGTGTGTGTGCATGTATGTGTGTGTGTGTGTGTGTGACAACCCCGCACCGATAACAGAGAGGGAGTTAAGTTGTAACATACCATGTTACCTCATGCTTGATGCAATTGTGGATGACCTCAGAAGACTCCAGGTGCAGAATAGGACGTGGTTGTTGCAGAGAGAGGGTGACACAGGAGGTGTCTGCTGGCTGTTTGTGTGGCGTTGTTGAATGCATGTACAGTGCAGTGTGCTAGAATAGAGGAAGTCTTTCTAAGCTCCAGTCGGAGGGCAGCTTTAGCTGAAAGGGGATCTAGGCTTGGGCAACAAACTCGAGCTGATCTGCCCCTGGCTAAGACTACTGGACTCTCCCTTTTGCCATGCACACACACACACACACACACACACTTTTTTTTCTCTCTTACAAAAATACATGCTCTCCCATTCTCCTGACCTCTCATTTACACACACAGTCACCGAAACACATATTTAGTCTCTCTCTTGCACACACACGCACGCACAGACACACACACACACGCACACACACACAATACAGTACAACACAGGCACACACACACACAATACAGTACAACACAGCAGGCACAAGCTGACGTTCACAGGGTTACAAAGTTCACTGTGGGTTTTAGCATACAGGAACAGTTTCAGACAAATGCTATATGGCCTTCAGATATATCTATTTTTATCGAGCGCATTTCCTCGTCAAGCTTGTGTGGCGAGGCTGGGCCAAAATGCCAGCAGGATCCTCTCTGACGTCACCCGCACGTCTGTGAGGGCATGCAGATAAACACACACACACAGACACACACACACACACACACAGGTGTACACAGACAGGTGTACAGGCACACACAAAAAGGAGTACAAACACACACGCGTCGCACACACACAAGAGCTGGGCAGGATTACACAGGACTATAAACAAACACACCCACACACACACACTGAAGAGTTGGGCGGAATCACACACAGCTGGGCATTGCTGTTGACATGCCAAACACAACAGCTTTCACCACATCCTATTGTGTTTCCACTCTAGAGTTAGCAGTCAGGTCCTATAAAACAGATCTCTGATTTTATGATCCATCAACACAGCGTTTATCCAAAACCGCTTACATCACAGATAAGGTATATTTTCTCATTATTCGTCCACTCTTCTCACTTCCTGGCTATTACAGTACACCTGTGGCCTATTAGCACCTTGCCCAACCTGTTGAGCTATGGTGACAGGATAGCATCAGTGCGTCATCAAGGGATTTGAGAGCCACTGCGTTTCTACTTTCCTCCCATAGCTACTTTTCGCTGCACCTGAGCAAACAGCACGCAAAGTGTGCAGAACGTGGACTTGATAACAAAATGGCTTCCGGGACCAAAGGAAGAGCAAACATAAAACTGCACACTTAAGTCCAGACTGCACACAAACGCCCATCAGGCACATTATTCTCCTGTGTGTTTTTTTGTTTTGTTTTGTTTATTTTACCTCATCATAAACTACCTCTTTGTTATATCAGAAATTGGCTTTAGTGTTTTATGAAGTGGTTTACACACCTGAGGTATGATTGATATGATCGTACTTCATTAATATTGATCATATTGTTTATTTGAATGCTGCGCTTCATGGACAGTTACAATACATCTTCATAAAGTAATAGGAGTTGGTATAAATCAGTTTGACAAAGTAAAGGAATAACATGAATCAAACATTGTGAGGAGCACAGCAATGGCGTCGCTGAATGACTGAGAATATTCTAGAAGGAAGGAGAGGAAGAGAAAGGCGTTAAAGAGACGCCCTGATCTGTGCTGACCGTAGGGGCCCTGCACGGCCTCCACCGGACGTCTGAGAGCTCTCAGGTAGGTAGTAGAGTGGGGAGTTGGGTGTGTGTGTGTGTGTGTGTGTGTGTGTGTGTGTGTGGTTGGGGGCAGAAGAGAGGAGCCATTAAACACCACATTCCCAGAATTCTGCTGACGGCAAAGTCCTGGCCCCTGTGTGTGCGCTGTGTGAATTCTGCGAGAGTGGAGTGTTATGTCACCCTGCGTCCGGAAGGTTCTCTCTCCCGTGGCTGAAGGCCAGCTGCTCCTCTCCCCTCCCCTCCTCTCCTCTCCGCTCACTCAGTCGCTTGCGCCATCCTCTTCTCCTCCCTGGTATTTACATTGACTTCTTCACTGGCTCTCTTAAGCGGCCCAATGCATGCCTGAGAGCAGTGAAACTGGATAAGAGCGCGCCGCTCCTGAAAGGAATTAGGGCCACAGACAAATATGAGCGTGTATTATTCTCTGCAGTAAATGTGAACCATCAAGGCCTTTAAGGTGTGTGTGTGTGTGTGTGTGTGTGTGTGTGTGTATACTGGAATGTTCTTTTTGGATCTTTGCTGAGTGGCCAGAGGTTTCAGATTATGGACAGGCAGCTAGGAGCGAAGGAGTGAAGGAATGGAATATACTGTAGCTTCATGCTTTGAAAAAAAAATGTCTGCTTGGGACTTAGGGGCGCTGAAATAGCTGATAGAGAGAAAGAGAGAGAGAGAGGGGGGGTCGGCTCTCATCCCTTGAAGAGTATTTGAAATTAAGAGCTAGTAAAAGATTGACTGAATACAGTCAGGGGAAAAGTTTGTCCAAAACTCGCCCCACTGGATGAGTGCAGTCCAGAAGTCTGACCAAATAGGCCTCAGGCAATGTGCTCATGATAATTCTCTGCATTACAGTGATGTTAAACTAAGTAAATCAACTTTGGCAGGAAGAAATCTCTCTGATCATTTTTCCAGTCCCGGATGATGGCATTTCAACACAGTTTACGGCAACTGCTTTGGAAAAAAGACTCTCAGTCCTTTTGTCATTCCAAGTTATGACCAACAGCATCCAACCATAGGCAAACGATCAGTCGAATACCCACTGGTGAACGCAGTCCTGTTATCTTTTAATTAAAATCACCCGAAACCAAACAGCTTTGTCATAAAATCCGACGTAATCCTTCCCTGTGCAGTCCCGAGCCCACCTTTTGGAGTGGGCTGAATTCATTTCATGCGGTGTTATTTAATATGCATCGTAGTGAAAGTGAAGATTAGGTGGGGAGCGCAGGTGCCATGTCGACTTACCGGAAAGAGAGCTGGCTTGTTTGTCCTCGCTGGGAAACTCGATGTCCAAAACAAATCTCCATGGCAGTGTTTTTTTGGCCAGCTGGACAAAACAGTCCTGTCATGCCTGTCATGCATATACACACACTTCTTTAGTAAAGGTGTGTGTTTGCTCAGTTTTGTCTATTATTGGATACTGGCAAAGTCAATGTTTACAAGCAATGCTTAAGGCAATCATTCAGCAAGACAGAGTAATACAACACTGCACAGTGTTTGGATAGCAAAATGCATTCACTTAAAGAATATCCTATAGCATGGGTGAACTCAGGTGAACCCGTTAGCAAATGTGTTCGTTGGGGTTCACCCAGACTCTACTGACAGAGCCAAAGATGACGAGAGAGAAATAGTTTGAGGCATGTCCAGTGACCTTGAGTACCGTGTCTTTGAGACTACAAGGAAGCAGATCTCATTTCAGACAGACTCCGAAATTTTATTTCCTATCTGAGTGAAGAATGTCTGCTGCTATTCTCGATGTTATCAGGTCCTCTGCTGTGAGAAAATATGTGAGTTTCATAGGTTTGTAGCCTGAGAACTAAGTGCATACTGATCCAGTCTTTAGCATTAAGAATAGTAAAGTGTTTGCATGCACAGTAGTGTATGTGCATAATAATTTTGTAATTAATAATTTCGATCTTATTCTAGTTGCACCTATCCCCTTGAAAATTCAATGTCTTTTTTTATTTTTTAATTTTCTTCTTCAATGTCCTTAACAACTTTCTGAATGGTCCTTGGTATTGAATAACAACTCATGTACAGACAGGTGACTACAGAGCATGAGAAAGTTCCCTTTGTTGATATATATGCACAGTCTGGTGTTTTTTATATGCACAGTAAAGGAGCACAGTAAAGACAAACATGTAACCTGTGAACTAGAGGTTTCATAGTGGCTATGCTGTTGTGTCAGGCACTTCAGGGCCACCGTATATATCCCTTACTTGTGTTATATCAAAGTCCTTTTAGGCAAGTCCCTCCACTCGGCGGCCATATTGCAATGCATTTTGCGCACTTATCGGGCATCTATTTTAGGCAGAACTGCATGTGAGCAAGGCTTCACAACACCAAGATCACAACACATAACATGATTGATGTATTCACAACATACCACATGATTGGCACAATATGTTCACTTTTGGCGGCGGAAGAGGCGGAATATGTGTAGACGACTGCCAAGTTTGCGAAACTTTGCGTTACAAACTAGCCCCATACATTTCTATGGGAGATTCTTTGAGTGTTGTGTCACCTCATTAGAAAGTCTCTGGTTATATCCTGAAGGTGAGAGATAACATTACAACAATAAAAACTGACCCCACACTCTACATTATACAATACTAAACCACTTGAACTCAGCAGCCTTGAGAACTGGGACACTGCACAAATAAGAAGGATTGATTGGTTTACATAGTTAGCTGTGGCCGCTGTGGCAGTCTTTTGTTTTAACAATCAACAGTATCACTCTTTCAGACAGTGATATCTCTTTGAATGGGTGTTTCCTCTGTAGTAAATGCAACCACATTGGTGAAATGTTCCAGTATTTAATCAACATGGACTTTAGAAGAGTCAGACAGCATCATGAGAAGTGGTCTGAATCCACACACACACAAACACTTCAGAAAATTGCTTGCATCTGTTCTAAGATGAAGATAAGATCAGATAAGATTTTATCACGTAGGCCTCAAGGCACTCCTGGGGTTTGGTTTTTTATGGGCGAATCTCTCCTCCAAAGCTTCTGACATACAGTATAGGTGAAGAATGGATGTGTTGTAATTCTGGTGTGTCTTCAAAACACCCAAGTAAGCTCACAATAAAAGAGAGGCAACTATTCCAGGGAGCAAGACTTGTAACTGGTTGTGATTTCTCTTGGATTCGTTCCAGTCATTTCCTTGCTGACAGATATGACTCACTGAAAGTATGTCGATCGGCCACAAGACAGGCCCCAGCACCTCCCGAAAGCATATCATCTGATTTGTGCACATCTTCTCCTACGGAAAAAAGTGACCTGCATCAGATAAGGACTCCTTGAATCCAACAGATGGCTAGACTATTTGTTCAGAGCCAGGGGCGGAGCCAGACATTTGAAACATTGGGGGCTTTGGAAAAATATTTGGAAAAATAACCCCTTAAATAATGACTTCTAGTGAATTCTGTGTAAACTAATGGACACTTTGAGACTTTAAAAATGTGAGACTCAAGGTATATCTGACTGGCACTTTGGGTCTTTCAAGGGGGTTCTATAGGCATAGGTCTCATGGGTTCCCAAAGTGGGGGTCGCGGGACGCAGAGGGGTGGGTCACGAAACGATTTCCATAAATCAAATAAATTTGGGAAAAATAAAAGAGCTGTCACTTGACCGCACTTTAAAACAGATTTTAATTCCAAGGCGCTTGCTGAGTTCTGGATTTTAGTGAGGAATATCCACAGCTATTCAAGGCGCGATGGACGATACTGACGCCGTTTGGCTCCACATACCTGTCTTGAAAAAGACTTTCTCTGCACTGACATATATTAAAAACAAATACAGATCGCGTCTAAATGTGGAGGATGATCTCCGTGTGGCCGTCTCCACAATTAAACCAAGAATGGACTTGCTGTGTTCCGCGCATAGCGCGCATCCATCTCATTAGATGAGATTAACGCTGAAACATAGTTGGCAAAATGTAAATTTGCGCAGCACCAATGTACATATGTTTGTGTTTGTGGATATTACCCTGACTGAGATATTCTTCTGTTAAAATGTAAATTAAAGTAATGTTTCCAAGTTAAGTTTGCACGACAGCAATAATGTGCACTCATGTTACATGGATATTATTTTTTGACTAAGTTATTCTGCTTTTATCATATAGTAAATTTCTATGGCCGGTGTGCACATTTGTATGGCCGGTGTGCACATTTTATTTTATTTTTTGAGTCACATCCAGGGATAGTGAGGGTCGGGAGTCTCTGGCACGGTTATTTTGGGGGTCGCGTTTTGAAAAGTTTGGGAACTCCTGGCCTATCTGATCAGCATGCACTTGGGTGGGGGGGGGGGGGGGTTATGTTTGATCGTTGTTTTGGTATGAAGCATCTTTTACGTAATGAATGCGCACTCTAGAAAGTGAAAGTAGCCTAACCTAGGCCTATATGCGCTCTGTGTCTGAGCTGTCTGTGCACATCTGCAATTGATTACGTTTCTCAAATGGAGAACACATCGATCACATGGTATTTTTTGCCCTAAAATGCACGAAACAAGTTCAAAATCCCGCCGGTAGCCACGTTACATCTCTATTTCATATTTGCCTAGGCTACTAGCCTAAAATAAATGAATTGAACGAACTCAACTGACAACAGTTAAATCTACTGATTCGGTAAAATGAGACTATGAATTCAGTACAACAAACTTTCTGTCTTTCTGAAATTTATTTTTGTATACCGGGGTACAGTAGCCTAGTTGCCTAATGTCTTGACAATAGTTTTTTCTTACCGGCTTGCTGTTTAAACTGATTGCGCCGCTCTGAACTTTCCTGCAAGGTTTATGACGTAAACCGCTACATCTCGGCTCTGGCATTGCCTAAACTCATCGTGTGGGAAATCAGATTATCTGTCAATATTGGGCTTTGAAAATAAGGGATATTTGCTCATTAATAGTAGCCTTTTTGTAACATTTATAGAGAACCCGAGGGGAAGTTAAATTAGACATTAGAATCGTAGGAAATTGAAAACACATACAAAAAAACATTCGGGGCTTTTGAAAAAAGATTCGGGGCTTGAGCCCCCGAAGCCACCCCCTCGCTCCGCCAATGCCACAGTGGTGGTACCGCTTGGGCTAGAACCGAGGAGTTCCACTTGGAAGGCCAGCTCCCTAGAACCCCACCACCCCTGGGAGGGTGGTTAGTGTTCAGTGAGTGAGGCCTCTATAATGCAGTGTGTGTGTTTGTGTGTGTGTGTGTGTCCGTGTGTGTGTGTCCGTGCACATGTGTGTGCGTTTGTCCGCATGTGTGTGTGCATGCTTGTGCACATGTGTGTGTGTGTGTGTGTAAGTAGGTGTGTGCGTAGATGTGTGTGTGTATGTGTGTGTGTGTGTGGGTGGGTGGGTGTAGATCCTTCTGGAATAGCCTGTGAAAGAATTATTAAAGATGAAATATTAAGAAACATCCCAAGGGAGAAAAGAGTGAAGGAAACTATGAGATTTGATTCTAGTCACATAAACAGAGATGATTGCTATACTGAACAGAAAGGACTAGCGGGGTTTTACTGTACACAGTGAATGGCTTTTCCCTTTTACACTGTTCATTAAACTGGTAGTTTTATCCAAGGTGATTTACTGTCCTATCAGTGTGTGTGTGTGTGTGTGTGTGTGTGAGGAGGATTTTCACTATCATTGTTTCTCCTAGACCCCTTTGCCTACATATGGCTTGTTGAAACAGATAAAGAACTAGACAATTGGCTTTGGGCCCAGCGAGATAGATTGAGAAGATCGCTGACAAACTGAATGGAGAACGATTTACTGAATTATACGATGAAGGTTTGCTCATTTCATTTATCAATTTTTTCCCCCATACACTTCTACAGTACTTATAAATAGCATGAGTGTGTGTGTGTCTTCTTGTTGCAAACTCCCATTTCATAAACTACAACAGATGTGGCTCTAGATTGGATGACATTCTGTATAGATGTTGAAGAGTTGTTCCCACAGCGGGGATACCTTTTGAACAACAGGGAAGCATTTTACTCAACAAACAGAATGCCTTCGTTTCCTTAAATGAGTCATCTGCTATTATATAACACCAGTTAAAGGTATTTTGAAGTCTACTTGTCTGTCTTTAAATCTATTGTAGCATTGTTTGAGGATTATTAAGAAGGCCACATGGAGAAGACAAAGCAAGCATGTTACGCAAAGGTAGCCAGTGGAAGACAATACGTCTCATGGTGAGCAAACAACCCCTCGGCAAGGAGGAAATAAATCATATCCTCGTTGCGCTGATGAGGAAAGCAGTGCATGCACGTGTGTGTGTGTGTACAGTATGTGTGTGTGTGGAGTAGCGTAAAGGAAAAAGTCATCAGGTCACCAAACTCAGGGAAATATTATTTCTGCTCAGCTCAGCAGTCCCTCTTCCTCCTCCTCCCCCAGAATGTATGCTGTGGGGTACAGGAACACACTCTCCTGAAGATCTATGTAACGTGAGCTAGATCCCTGCACATGAGTTTGTCACAGTTTTCTTTACTAGCTTTGCCGTAGAGGCACCCTACTGCACATGTGCCATATGACAGGAAGGTTATAAGCATTTGAGCATTTTCTTGGCCAGTTGCAGAAACACTAAAACAAATCATAGCATTAACTAGATGTACCGCATAGCGGTACAAAATATGACCGCCGCTCAGTCCTGTACATCCGTTCCGCGAAAATAAATCACACTTCAATTTTGTCTCTATATTTTACTCCATCCCCCACTCTTGAAACTTTTGTGTATGCTTGTTTGGCATGCCTGAGTGTGTGTGTGCGGCTGCACAGAAAGTAGCCTACTGGTGCTGAAAAGGTGAATAGATTGTAGAATAGCCAAAGAAGATGTAGCATTGTTATAAAACCTTTAAAATCTCTAAACAATCACAAGTAGGGCAGTTCATCACAGTTCATCCATTGCAACTGGATTGATGAAAGGTCACTTACACCTGTAGGCTGTAGGCATTGTATTTGGGAAAAGCAAAAGGTACCAGCATAAATGTTATTTATTTATTTATTTATAAACAACAACATCTGTCAGTTCCATGCCGTTTTCAACAGCAATCAAAAACAAAGGTCATTTTTGGATGGATGGATTTTTTGTGAATGTTTCTTCTTCTACATAAGATTTTAGTCATCTTTAGTTCATGTAATATTTTATTGTCAATGCACAAATTAAGTAACAGTAGTTTGAAACGTTATTGTTAATGCACAAATTAAGTAACAGTAGTCTGAAACGAAATGCTGTTTTACATTTAACCAGTGGTGCAAATAACTGACATGTCCAAATGGGCCTTGATGAAATGCGTCGCTAGACTGCTCATACACATTTTAACGGGCCAAAGTTGAAGAGCTATTGTCCGTTATTGTTCGTGCAAATATAGGCTGATTCATGTTCCCTTGCATTGTGTAACTGAGGTCCATGGCTAGTCTGGCTTTCACCAGACCAAGCTCAATCTTTTAAGAAATCAAAAAATAAATAGCGGGCAGATCAGGCTGGGTTCACCCAGCCTAGTCCATAGGCACCCGATATTGTTTAATTTTCCGATTGAGATATCCACGCTCTGGCTATTCTAAATGCAAAAATGCATCAGGGGGTTATGACAAAACTGTAACTAACAAACTAGATCCTAATAGAAAGCTGTTAGCTTCCCTAAGCTACAGGTAGGATTATAAGGTAGGCCTATTTACAACATAAATTGTCAATAGGCTATGCTGGCCCCGACACAAATAAAATCTCCTTTGAAACCAATGGCTTCACTACAGTATCAAAGCGACTTAAACTGCCATATCGCGGCTTAAAAGTTGTAATAAAATTCACGCAGCTCCATGAGTCAAGGAAAGCCAATGAAGTAGCCACTTCTAAATGGGACCCACTACACAGTAGCTTAAGGTGTGTTGCTAAAGCAGCCATAATGAAATGAAGGTGTCATTGGATACTTCACACACACGTGCTTTTTTAATTTCACAGACTACAACTACCAAGCTGGAATCAAAGCACATCGATTCCCCTCTCACACCCTGCACGCACTAAACAAAATAAACAGGCGCCTCAGTCTCACGACGTATAGGCAAAACTGTATCAGACCCGTGTAACGTTGGTAAATCTTCCATTGCACAGAATGATTTTTGTAGCACGTGCAACAAATGACAGTCGAAAAGATACAATTACAGTGCTACTATCAATTTGCTAGGTATAACCGCATTTATAGTTTTCTACAAATGCAATCAATCAAATTGGCCTCCATAACTCAACCAACGCTAACGGTAACATTACCTAGGTCCTTATTGATATTATAAGATTAACGTATCTGCAGTAAAACCAAGCATGTCCGATAAACATCCTCAGATTTATTTCGGCTTCAAGAAGAAATGGAAATTTTCACATCATCCTGAAGCGGCGTTCTCTGCGGTAAACCATTGTTTTTCCAACCCACTTTTTCCAACTTTTAACCAACAAAATTACGCCTCACTGCAACGACGCCACCATCTAGTGGACAAACGACTATCGCCAAAACTGGAAATGCAGCCATGATGATGATGATGAAATATTTATTTTGGCTTTCTTTTAATCCTACTGAATTTGTAATTACGTGATCGGCCGCTCTAATACCGATAGTATGTGGGTGCCTGTGTGTGTGTGCATGTGTATATGTGTGCACCGCCATCTACAGGCCAATGAGTGTACAGTCACTAAATGTACACATAACCTAATTTATTTTAAACCCCCATGGATGAAATTCTACGAAACTTGGTATACCCCCCAGAGAATGCCAGGTCAATCATACACATAAAATTTGGTGCAGTTCTGAACATCTTAACTGAAGATAGGGGCGATTAAAGCAGAATAATATTGCATTTTCATTTTTGATGAAAATAATATTGCTTTTTTTTTTATGGTTCGGGGCCCAGCACGGGGAGGGTCCCCCCGGGACCTAAACAAATTTTTTCCAGAAAAGTCTAGTGGGGCTACATACCCACCAAATTTCATGTGCCCCGTGGTTCGGGTGTCCCGGTATCGTTGACCAAAAATTCAGGAAGTAGATGACGGGAAAAAAAAAAAAAACTTTGATAATCCCTATATGACCGCTTCGCTAGCGGCGGTCATAATAAAACAAAGTCACTCACTCTGGCTCCGAATGTATTTCTGTTTATTTAAGATAATATTTTAGCCCTTCATACCTTCCTCACATCCAAGATGGATCAGACTGGATGATACTTTTTAATCATTGTTCTGTTCAGGTAATTGGCACCTTGCGTCATATCATCACTCATATCACACCATCAAAGAAGCCCAGATTGGATCATAGGTAGTCTTGTGGCAAGTATTTGTTGATCGTTGGAGGTAGCAGAATAGCTCTATTGCTGAGTGCGTTGTGTTACTAATAATGATCAGAAACTGCTTTCTACGTGCATTTAGCCAGTGACAGGCAAGCTACTTACAAAATGTATCTTGTGTATCTGTCATCTGTAATCTGTCAGTTTTTCATAACGATCTCCATTTCTCGAGGTCACCGAGTACTGTCAGTATGAAAAGAAAAAAATCAAATCGGTAATACAGTCAGGCAGCTACAGTATTGAGCTCCACTCAATAATGATCAGAAACACCAGGGAGGGTGTTCACCATGCTTTCTATGTGCATTTATTCTAAAAAAAGACCAAACCTCATCATTGACTAATCATTTCCAGAAAAAGCAAACAGGTAATCTCTCTCCAGGGGACATATGTGTATTGTTGGAGCTAGCTGTTAGAGGGACGAATAATACTTTTGAGCCATTATGACGTAACAAAGGGGGCGGAATGGTGAGGAGCTTATTTACTGGACAGCCGTGACAACATGGAGGGAACTGTAGAATTCACCGCAAACTCGAGGTGATGATTAGAACCCAACAGGCATAGCAAGGAGCGGCCTTTTATGTGATGCAATGACATGATCGGGCCACATGTTTTTCTTTCTAAAAAAAGGTCACTCATTCTTTCGTCTTTCCTATTCATGTGAATGGCTGAGAGGACTACTTTCCCCGGGGGATAAACAATTGCTCACAAACAGGTGGATTGATTTCACCGCTGTTGCCTGCCCCAGACCCCCCCCCCCCCCCTCCTCCTCTGGGCTGTCATCAGAACTATGGGAACTGAGCCAGGACGCGTGACCCGGGTCATCACAGCTGTTAAGCCTTTCCCTCTCTCCCTCTCTCCCTCCCTCCCGCTCGCTCTCAGGAGCTGTCAGTGAGCGCACACGGAGAAGCACGTGCGGAACCCCGAAAAGCTTTGAAGAGTTATGTATGGGGTTTTTTTGCCTCTGGTGAAATGGAGACGCATCTGAAAGAAATGACCTGCTGGCCTGGGCCTGGTTCCTCTCTCGCTACCTCATCAACAGATATGGGGTTTAGCACACAACTGGAGATGAGAGTGGAGATACAATACCCTCATATCTCTCTCTATCTCTCTATTTCTCCCACACTCTCTCTATCTATCTCATTCTCTCTCCTGTGCACTCTTTCTCGCTTAAGTAGGCCTGTGAGGCAGTCTGTCTCCAGTGTCCATATTACGCTATTTTCTCACCATGTTAAGATGCAGTGGAATCACATAAAACATATCCAAACCAACGATAGTTTAAGGGCAGATAAATGGTAGCTAGAGAGAAAGCTGGACCTCCACAACATGTTCAGGAAGTCTGGCAGTTTTGGCCACACAAGGAAAGCTGATTAAGTCCAAAAGATAGTTCCCTTGACCTAGAATTAGTTAGTGTATTAGTTAGTGACATGAACACCTTATAATATTGGTAATAAAAGAAAATGTATGCATGTGTTAATTTCTTCAACAAATAATGTATTGTAGTGTAGTGTAGTATAGTGTAGTGTAATAGTGTAGTGTAGTATAGTGTAGTGTAGTGTAGTAGTGTAGTGTAGTGTAGGAGCAGGGATTGCATGCAGTAGCCTTATAGTCACATGTTCGATTCCCAGCTGCCACTGTTTGAGCAAGACACTCAACCCAGACTTGCTCCAGGGAGTCTGACCCTGCAATTTACTGACCACTGTAAGTCGTTTTGGAGAAAAGTGTCAGCCAAAAAAGAAAGATAAAGAAACAGAAGCTGGGAAAGAGACTAAAACATCCAGCATTCAGGGAGGAGGAGGAGGGGACAGTAGCTGAGGGGAAATACTCTCCCAATGAAGACCCTCATACCCCAGCAGGTTCTGACGCGTTGGAGGCCAGGAGAGTGTGGTGTCCCTGGGCTGAGATGACGACATGACTGTCCTCATCCATGGGAGGCAGGGGAAACGTTTCCAAAACACTGTTGGCTGTGGCGCAAGCGGCAGCACTGTAGCACATAGGGAGTCAGCTTCAGTTCCGACCTGTCCTCATTTGCCCATCCCACACCATGTCTCTCACCCCCCGTCTCACTCTGTCCACTGTCCTATATACAGTAAAGGCTAAAGCCCTGATGCAATTGTATGATGATATGTTTGGGAGTAAGGACAGTGGAAGTGTTCTGTGTATCTTAAATGATCTCTGTTTCTCAAGGCATGATTTTAAAGATACTCCCAGAGTGTAGCACTATAGCGGTCTTGCTGCTCTAGCTGTTGGCTGCAGCAACTCGAGCTAGGTAGCACTGATGTTTTTTTTTTTGCATTTCTAGTAGTGGAGCAATAGGATCAAAGGTGATTTCATTTGATATGATAGGACTCATATCTAGTTAGCAGTGTGGGTGTGGAGAAGGAAGTAAGCGATTTGCAAACAACCATCAAACACTCAAAAGTCATCTCTATTCTCTCCTGCTTTTGTCAGAACAAGTGGATCCTATCCACGGGCCAGATCTATTAAGATAAATAAAAAGCACAAGATTGTCTGATCCCTTGTGCACTGATATTCCTGGCCCCCTCTCCAGTCCATAACCCCATACAGGTATTTTTCTTTCCTCCTCTCCTTCTGTCTTTCTTTATATTCTTCCCTCAGGTGGATCCGCTCCTCCATGTGAGTACTTCCAGGAGGCAGTAAATAACTCTGACATTATCAAGTCTGCCCCAATACAGAGTTGTTTTCTTCCAAAATGCCCATTTTCTGCTAAATCAACAATCACCCAGGTGTTGAATGCCCTTTCAGGATAAAGGTTGCAGAAAGAAAGAGCTGTGCACAATTGTGTGAGGCACCCGTGATCTCTGTAGGCAGCTCCCTGGGTGCAGCTCCAGCTCCCTGGGTCCAGCTCCAGCACCTGGGCCTAATGATTCTACCTGAGTGCGTTTGTTCGTAACGACACGCAGGCTAGGCATGCACCCGAGTTGGCAGTGGAGGAGGCTTGTATGCCAAAAGCGTGCAAGCACCTGAATTTCCACCTAATGCACAAGCCCAGTTTGGGTTATATACAGTACTAAAACTCACTCACTGCCACGCTTGCATGCATCATTGCTGTGAGTGTGAATGCCAACTCAAACTGTTAGGAGCCAAGACAACATGAAACCAGTTGGAGTCAAAACCATATGTGGCTATGTCTGGGGGTGCAGTTAAAGGCTAAGTCCATGATTCTAAACCAATATCCACAAGTTTCCACGGGGTGCTGCATGGGTCAAACTTCCGGTGAGGCGGCGGAAGTAGTATACTTCGTGTTTTTCGTGTGCTAGTTAGTGAAGAGGCCAAGTATTTCTCGGATTATTATTTACTATGTAGATTCGCAAACCATGTTTACACCAGCAGTCTGTTGTGTATGTATGCAATCATGGCTCATCTATAAATGGGAAACAAACATAGTGGCTTAGAACTGACCTGTAAATATATTCAGCCAATCAGAACATTGCTTCACATTGCACATTGAGCACAGAAGGAAAGGTGTAATTTGATTGGCTGTTAGGCTGAAATATCAACTGTAACCTTAAGCATTTACTATATTTCCTGAATATCTTGTTAGGGTAGAATTTAGAACTAATAATCATTTTCCTGGGAAGTGATGGCAAAAAGATGTGGTGATTGAGGTACATTTTAAAACGGAACTGTTCCTGAGTATATCAATCTCCTTCTTGTTTCATCAGAATTACCCACTGTATCTTTAATCCAAGGGAACGCTCCAGAACCCTGAGGCCTTCCAGAACCCCCTGAGCCGTAATGGCTTACCTGCCTGCCCCCTACCTGTTGGTTTAGTGGAAAACAAATCCTCTCCTGTGCTCTCCATGATGCACGGCGCCAAAGATTGAGCCCAGATGTTTTTTTTTTGTGCGTCAGGCCTGCAGAACCCTTCGATTTTATGGCTGTGTAAATTTATTGCGGCCCCTCGCGTTTGAAGTCCCGCTTAGCCAAATGCATCATAACCCCGACATGCTGCAGCGCTTTGAAGCTCGACTGACGCTGAGCCCGATATCATAAAAGCCATATCTGCTTGCCATAACTCTCCTCCTACAAAATAATATATCGCTCTCAAGCACAGAGTCTCGCCACCGACATCCTGAACACATCCCTAACTTCGCACAGCACCTGCGTCTTGGAGAAAAGGGGGGGGGGGGCAGTTGTTCTTTTAGGAGCTTTGCTTGGAGATGCAAATTGATCAGAGCATTTATGAGAGAAGCTGTTACAGGGAAGGATGTTCTCCCAGGCTTGAGCAAACATGGTGGGAGAGGTCTTACACATAACGCAAGTGGATGTGCCTTAAATCAAGTCAGTGCAATAAAAAGTGATGTTTATTGTTCTCTTATGTCATGGCTTTTTCACCCGCGTCGGGAGTGAATTGTGTATTATTGGACATCAAAACAAAACTCTGAGAGAATAGAGAGGAGTGGCGTCTTTTTTATCCTCTCAACAAGATGAGCAGAAATTAAATGAAAATGACATAAAACGCTCCCCAAAAGCCTCATGTTAACCATGTGGCAGAACCTCTGACTCTAAGTGCAAGGAGCAGGGTGTTCACCAGATCTTTAAATTGTTTCTTTTCAAGCACTGAGAACGGCCCTGCTGAATCTGTATTATGAGATTCAAATGGAATGTATATCTGTCCATGCATTTAATGTTCAAAATAAAGTTGATTGATATCTACCAGAGGCTTTTATCCAAAGCAACACAGACTTTCAGTGGTGGAAATCAAACCAGGGTCAACAGATTGTCAGTCTGTGACGTTAGCGCTGCTCTACCACACAGCAGACACCATTGACCTCTGAAGTTCAGATCTGGCATCTTGCGATTTTTCCTATGGGGAAAAAACATGGGGATTTTGAATTATCACCTGTTAAACTCTCTCAGGGAAGTGACGTGAACGTGAAATGCAGACGTTTTGCTCAACGCACTTTTGTCTTCTGCCCGAGTTGATACTGTGATCTTTGATACGTTAAAATGGCAAATTTAGATTTTTGCTAGCACAGAGATAACTTGCAATGCAACTTGTAATAGGTAGTTAGCTTCAATTAACATCCGGATCTCCATATGTGGGCAAAGATGGCAGTTTTGGTTCCTTTTTGTAGCCGAACTTCTATTCTATTGCCCAAAGTGCCGCACGGCCCATCTAACAGGCAGGCACCTAACGGTGCTTACACTCAGTTGCTTTGCGTCTGGTCTAATTACAGTGCATGAAAATGCACTGTTCTGTTATCCGAAGTCTTCTTCTTCTTCTTCTTCTTCTTCTTATTACAGTGCATGAAAATGCACTGTACTGTTCTTCCTAGGCTTCTTATTATTATTCCGCTTACCACTTTTTCCAAACACAATTTCTCTTGAACAGTTTAACTTAGAAACTTCATTCAAACTTTGTAACGTAGGTATTCAAACGGACCAAGCTGCTATGTCTTTTCAACTTTGAAACTTGTATACTTTTTAAACTATTAAAGAAAAACCTTTTTAAAATCCCCATAGACTTAACATAGCTGATTGTGACATCATAATACGACTGTTAAGCAATTAGAATCCTATGGCAGGTGTTCAGGCCACCTGGATCAACTGCCAGTCTCAGGCTTTAGGCACACAAACTGGCCCTATTAAGACTACACATCCTGTTCAACTGCTTCCTCTGCCAAAAACTGTTTCAAAATAAAAGTCCTCACTACAATATTTCACTGTTAAACAATGTAACCCTTTGAACTACTGAACTTTTTAACTGTTCAGCCATTGTAACTGTTACTTGTCATCAACTATGACTCCTACCCACTGTAGCTAGTTAGCATGGTTAACATAGTTAGCATGTTAGCATTGCTAACATTGTTAACATTTTTAGCAAAACTGCTAAAAATGATTAGCTAAGTTAGCTAAGTAACATGGTTAGCATAGTTAACATGTTAGCATTGTTAGCATGCTAGTTAGCATTTTAAACAAAACTGCTAAAAATGATTAGCTAAGATAGCTAAGTAACATGGTTAGCATAGTTAACTTGTTAGCATGCTAGTTAGCATTTTTAGCAAAACTGCTAAAAATGATTAGCTAAGTTAGCTAAGTAACATGGTTAGCATAGTTAACATTGTTAGCATGTTAGTTAGCATTTTTAGCAAAACTGCTAAGAATGATTAGTTAAGTTAGCTAAGTAACATGGTTAACATAGTTAGCATGTTAGCATTGTTAACATGCTAGTTAGCATAGTTAGCATAACTGCTAAAAATAATTAGCTAAGTTAGCTAAGTGCTAAGAAAACATTAGCTAAGTGCAATGCACTATAAATTGTTAGCATAACTGCTAGCAAACATTAGAGCCATTCCAACTTATAGTTATCGTCAAATATCTACCTATACACAGCCATTAAACTATTTGAATATCAACATTCATTAAACTTTCAGTCTTTCAACAACTTTTAAACGGCCTACTTTTAAACTATCTATCTATTAAACCAACAACTTTTAAACTATCTACATTCAACTTTTAAACGGTCTACTTTTAAACTATCAACTTTTATTAAGCTATGCAACCACCATGTCTATCCTAGCATCATCATAGTAACCATCTCTGTATTATCTATTTTAACTATACATGATATTTTACATCACAACTTTTGCATTTTCATGCACTGGTAATTCCTTGGAATTGCATTTCTAGTGCTTATTATTTGTCTTCTTCTAACGCAGTTAATGCAGCTTCAACCGTTTAACGTAGAAACTTCATTCAAACTATGTTACGTAGGTCTTACTTAGGACATGGGGGCTTTGTATTTTTCATCTTTGTAACTTTTATACTTTTTAAACTATTAATTATTAACTTTTATTAAATCCCCATAGACTTAACATTAGGCTGATGACATCACAATGGACTAATTAACTTGATTTGCACCTGTATCAACTTCCAGCTGCTCATCTAGGCCCCATCAAAGAATCAGTTCAACTGATTGCACCTGTATCAACTGCTTTCTGCTGAACTAGGCCAACTCTCTCTGTGTCTCTCCATTCTACAAGGATATAAGGCACATTCCATCCAACTTTCTATCCATTCATCCTCTTCAAACCATTCACTCATCCACCCATTAAACTATCCACCAACATCCATTAAACAATCTGCCTATCAACATCCATTCAACTTTCTGTCTATCAACATCCATTATACTATCTAAATTCAACTTTTAAACTATATACTCTGTCTCGGGCTTTAAGCATACAATCTGGCTCTATTAAGACTACAGATTCTGTTCCTATTTCCTCTGCCCACAACTGTTTCAAAATAAATGTCCTCACTACAATAATTCACTATTAAATAATTTAACTATTTAAACTACTCAACTATTTAACTGTTTAGACATTTCAACTGTCAGTTGTTATCAACTATGACTCCTGCCAACTGTTTCCAAATAAAAGGGTTTTTTTGCATTTTATGTTAATATACAGTATGTTTATATTTTCATGCATTGGTAATTTCCTCGAAATTACATTTTCTAGTTGTTTCTACTATTGTGCGGCACTATCACGTCTGGTGTGGCCAGTTGCATTGATTACAGTGGAAGGTATTACCGGTATTGCAGCAGACGCTCCACTAACAAGACGCTTCAGTTATGTACCTGGTGGAGTCTGCTTGTAAGGCCTATGGTATGCACCCTTTGACATGTGCCTCCCGGTTACTCCCTGGAAAGAGTTTCCACATGTTCATATATCTACTAATCCCTAAGGCTAAGATAGGCTAGGCTAGGCTATACTAAGCTATTTTTGTTGACCTAAACACAAACGCTGCAGTAACTTACATTCATGTGTTTGGATTAAAATGGAAAATGTGGTTTATCGAGGGTGGTCTCTCTCACCCCTGCAGGGCAACAAGGCTCCATTAAACCCCTGTAATCTCCCCCTGCTAGCCTTCATACCCCCATATATCATCGTCCGCCCCTAACAACACACCCGAGACACGCACAGAAACCGCTTTACTTGGTATTTTAGTAGTGTTAGTAGTTTTAGTGCAACTAGTAGTGCAACTGCATGGAAGCGATGTTGCATTTGATCCTTTGGAGATTTCTGATTGTTTACTGCATTTTTTATTTATTGTCTGGAAATTAATTCCACGCTCATAAAAGTTGATTTCTGCCACAGTTGTCCTGATCTAACCTCGTGCTCTGAATAGCATTGAGGCCTCCCACCATTCTTAAGTTAAGTTAGTTAAGTTAAGTTATACTGTATAGTCCTATAGGAAGTTCCTATTGGACATTTGTTCTCTGCATTTTACCCATTCCGGGATTCTGACTGAAGTAACACTCGTAGTGTGTGTTGTATGTGTTTGTGGCATTGTGCTTTGCTTTCCTCTGTGGGGACTGACTGACAGACTGCATCTGCAATTGAGCTCAGGACAAAGGGACTAAAAGAGGCTGCTGTTGGCTATAAATAAGGACAATAAAATGGCACTTAAAACATTCTCTCATTTCTCCTCGCCTCTCCCATCCCTGACCCTCTTTTCTCCTCTCCTCTCCTTAATTTCCCTCTCTTCTCCTATCTTCTCTTCTCTTGTCTTCTTTTATTTTCCTCTCCCCTCTTCTCTTTTCTTCTCTTCTCCACTCCTCTTTTTCCTCTGCTCTCTTCTCTCCTCTTCTCCTCTCTTTTCTTTCCTCTTTTTTCCTTTCCTCTCCTCTCCTCCTCTCCTTTCTTCTCTTCTTTTCTCTTCTTTCCTCCTCTTTTTTTCTCTCCTCTCTTCTCTACTCTCTCCTCTCTTCTCTTCTCTATTTTCTTCTCCTCTGTTCTTCCCTTCTGTCGGCTTCCACCCCCGTCTCTTACGCCATGGCTCTCTCTAGGCCCCAAGGACGCTCTGCTTGACTGGGGGCGTGGGAGGAGGGGATCTCATCTCAATGTCTGGCACAGCCTTTCCTCCTCATCATCATCATCAACCACCACCATCATCATCATTATCATCCCCCGAAGCATTGATCTTCCGTCCAACATAAACACCACAACCCCTAAGCCCAAAACACCCAAACCCCATGCTGTTTCTGCGGCTCAAACTGGTAGAGCCATGTGTGTGTGTGTGTGTGTGTGTGTGTGTGTGTGTGGTGTCGAAAGCCTACGGTTTGATTTCCTGGGAGGGCACAGTCCGTTGAAATGGATTTCACAGTTAGTGTATAATATGTGGAAATTTTATCTGCAAACGAACTTATGGAAATGTTGGCCTGTGGTATAGCACAAAACAGTGTACTTTGGTTTGTGTGCCTCAAAGTGTAATGGCTATGATACATTATCACTTTGGGTTGCACTATTTATAACACCCAAATGACCTCAGTTTTAAAGCATATGTTAAACTAATAAATGGACATACAGTATCCCGGTGATGCAATCAGTGGTTTAATTACTTTACCAGAGGAGTTAACCGACTCAACTCTTTGTCTCGCCTTGTTTCACATTTTTTTTGTATTTTCCGTGTTTTCACCGACACCGACCGACGATTCTCTTTTCTGGTCTTGGTTCTTCTGTCCATCACCAGTAACCGCGGAGAGAGTGCACACTACACAGAGCGTGATACACAGTCAGAAACACCCACAAAAGCGTTAATTAAGCCCTCGACATAGTGTTGTGGCGATCCGATAAACGAAAGCCTTTGTTCAGCACAAAAGAAGAGAGACACAGGCACACACACACAACAGCCCACCTTCCTGACCACATACGCAGATGACTTAAACCCATTGTTCCTCATCTAACCAAGCAAGCAAGCACAGATCCCTGCTTCTCTAACCAAAGGCTGGAGAGAACAAAGGTGGTTGTGTTGCCAGCTAGGTCCGGACAACGGGGAGCAGATCAAATAAAGTGCTTTCCCAGAAGTGTCCCATCAGGAAGCTGTGACCCCCGTAGGCCTCAGGAGCCTGGGGAGTGGGTAGGTGGGTTCCCCGGTGAGAGCTGCACCGAGCAGAGCCTAAGTGATACCAGCTGACTGATGTAGCTCTTTTTTTCTCTTTCTTTTTTTCCTCCTCTTTTTGGTCAACCCTTTAGGAGTTATTGCAAAAAGTCGTGCTTTGATGGTTGGTTGGTTGGTTGCTATATACCACAAATCTAATATATTGCTTTCACTGTAAGAGTTCAATTTGGGGGTAGAGGTAGAGCTTTATAGCTGAGTATTCTTGCTTTGAATGTGCAGGCCCAACGCATATAATCAGACCTCAAAGATAATCTCTCAATCACATTACAGTTGACGCTGAAGATCTTCTTATTGCCTTACAAGGAATACTGACATCCAGACGCTCTTCAAGAGCAAAATATGCTTCTGGGATTCCTCTGGCAAAACCATTTCTTTAGCATTTTTTTTTTTCTCTTTTCACTTTTGTCAGCTCACAAGGAGTTGCTGGAGACTGTGGTGCCATGGTAGCAATCAGACCCTACATAGCAGGCCTGAGGCTTTGCTGTTTATCCTTGTGTGGGAGTTCAAAATGTGGCCAGGCTTTAATGGCCAACTCTTTCAGCTCAGTGAAAGCAGCCACAATGACTAAATTAGAAAAAGGGAAATGTCCATGAATAACCATGACAGGGAGGAGAGGAGAGGAGAAGAGGCAACCTTTAATCGCCTTCTTCCATTTTCCTCGCCCTCCCTCTCTCTTCAAAATTACTGTCCGGAGAGAACATATTCCCCTACAAGGAATACCGGTATTCCGGGGTCTTCTGGGTGAAAATTCCAATTCCTTAGCTCTAAAAAATCAGGTCCTCTTGGGATGTAAAGTCTCCAAACAACACAACATGCCTTCTGAGCCACATCGAAGAGCTCCATGAGAAGGACCATTCTCAGAAGAGAAGAATAAATCTGAATTAAGATGTAAACAAGTCTCCTAAATCTGTACATAAGTTCAGGCCAAACCATGACAGTTTCTTCATGGTGTCTTAACTGTGAAAACTGTTTATCATTACTACAGAAAGCCATTGGCTGGAGTCATACCGCACTGTAATAATTCTAAGTTCTTAGAACACTTGTGCATTTATATTTGGGTGAAGCAAGAGAAACTTCCAAACACTCTTTCCTAACACACACCCATTGACCACACACACACACACACACTCACTCATGCTCAAACACACATGCTCTCTCACACTCTCTCTCTCTCTCTCTCTCTCTCTCTCTCACACACACACACACACACACACACACACACACACACACACACACACACTTCTCACTCCACTTTCACATAAATATACAAAGGCCGCTTCCGTTCCAGCCCACACTGCACTGTGATATTGACCAGGTTGGGCCTCTAATCAGGATTAAGAGCCTGAGACCAGAGGAGAGAGAGAGAGAGAGAGAGAGAGAGAGAGAGAGAAGAGAGAAGAGAAGAAAAGAAGGAGAAGGTCTGGTGGGTTTTAAAAACAGGGAGGGGGTTAGCGTGTGTGTGTGTGTGTGTGTGGGGGGGTGTTATGTGAGAAGGGTTAGGAAAAATTGTATGGAGAGTCTGCGGGCTGGGAAGAATGGAAAGCATGTGTGTATAATGTATAGACGTGTGGGCGCATTCACATGCACACACACACACACACACACACACACACACACACGGTATCCCCCTGCCGAAACCTCCTCCTCCATGTTTACATCTGTGCTCATGTGTGGTGAAGATGTTTCACACTCGCGGGTGCAAGTAAGGGAATGGGCATTATAACCTGTCAAACACAGAGAGCGAGGGATGACACTGAAGAGTAGGAGAGAGAGAGTGTCGGAAAAAAGAGAGCGGACAGAAAGGTGAGTAGAGGAAGAGGAGGAATTACACAAGTGGCATATAGTGTAGAACAAGAGAGAGAGAGAGAGAGAGAGAGAGAGAGGGAGGCAAGAGTAGTAAAGAATGAGGGAAGAAAGAGTACACTACAGTAAAGAGAGAGAGAGAGATAAAAACAGAGTGAAAAAGAGAAGGTGTGTGTTGAGGAAGCGGATGTGAGGTGTGTGTGGGTGTGTGAGAGAGAGGTGGTGTGGTGAGCGCTTCGTTCTGGGAGCACCTCTGGTCTCCATGACCACAAGTAGACCACAGGGTGAGGCGTCCGGCGTCAGGCTGCCCCTGGCGAGTCGGTCGGTCGGTCGGTTGTCCCGGCGGCTCCCCCCAGCCCAGCACCAACCGGCCAAGACTCCGCCAGAGCAAAATAGCACAGGAGCTAGGGTGACACTAATCACAGGGTGTGTGTGTGTGTGTGTGTGTGTGTGTGTGTGTGTGTGTGTGTGTGGTGGAGTAGCAGGGACAGAAAAGACCCGTTGCTCTTCCTGTGCCACCACCACCACCACCTCTTTAACACACACACATACACACACACACACACACAAGTACTTACATGTACTGTATATGCACACACAAACACACACACACACACACATCTATACACACACACACACACACACACACACACACACACACACACACATCTATATGCACACACAAACACACACAGACATAAGCACATACACACTCATTCGCCCCCCTTACCCACACAAACACACACACACACACTCACAAACAAAACTCACCCTTATCCACACGCACACACACACACACACACACACACACACACACACACACACACACACACACACACATTGTGTGCCACTACGCTCAGCCTCAAGGGTTCTCCCGGCTCTCGCCTCATTTCCTGTGCGGAACCTCCATCCCTCTCCTGTTTCAGACTCTCGGCTTTCCCTCTTCTACAAAGCTGCCCACTGAGGGAACCTTACCTGCCCTGATGTGGGCCTGATTTGCTTCACACACACACACACACACACACACATACAAACACACACACACACACACACACACACATACAAACATGCACACAAGCCGCAGACCACAATTGTAATAGAAAACACTTTTTGTCAAATTCTAAAAACATCCCCTGTTATGTCAGCTCCACCACATGAAAAGAGATCTCTAAACAAAAGTAGGTAGAGCACAGTCCTGATGACACCTACTGTAGCCTACAGCCTCTGGCAGCTATGGCACAATCCGCAGCTCAAGTCATCAGTCCCACTGTGAATGTCTGATGAAGTATTTAGTCATCACTCCTGACTCTGCTCCTTCACCTCATCCTCTCCTCTCTCCTCACCAGCATGTTCACACTATCTATCACACACACACGCACGCACGCACACACACACCACTCTACTCTCTCTCTTGTCACTTCTCTATGCCTTCAATCTTCACCCCTGAGTCAACGCTTCACTCCTCGTCTCCCCATGAGCACCTCTCTCCCTCGTCTCTCCTCCACAGACACTTCTTCCTGTACCTCTGCAATCCTCCTCTCTTTCCCTGGCCCTGGTCCTCATTTCTCCACCACAAAATCTCCTCTCCTCTCCTCATCTCTCTTCCTCACCTCCTCTCCTCTCCTCACCTCTCTTCCACACATCCTCTCCTCTCCTCATCTCTCCTCCACACCTCCTCTCCTCTCCTCATTTCTCCTCCACACCTCCTCTCCTCATCTCTCTTCCACACCTCCTCACCTCTCCTCATCTCTCCTCCACACCTCCACACCTCCTCTCCTCTTCTCATTTCTCCTCCACACCTCCTCACCTCTCCTCATTTCTCCTCCACACCTCCTCACCTCTCCTCATCTCTCCTCCACAAAATCTCCTCTCCTCTCTTTATCTATCTTCCACACCTCCTCTCTTTATCTATCTTCCACAACTCCTCTCCTCTATTCATCTCTCTTCCACACCTCCTCTCCTCATCTCTCCTCCACACCTCCTCACCTCCTCTCCTCTCCTCACACCCTCCAGGGTCCTCCCTCCAACAGCCACCATAACTCTCCTTCAGCTTGTTCCCTTTACATGAAACATCATCTTCTGTCCTTTCCCACCTCTTCACACTAAACTCCTTCCTCTTCCTCACTCTATCCCCTACTTCTCACTTCACTCCCTCTCCCCTATTTCCCCCCTCCCTCCCTCCCTCTCTCCTCTCAGCACGTGTCCTACAGGCCTCCCCTCATCACACTTTCCATCAGAGGGCTGTCAAGCAGCCTGCTGCCACCAGATATTTACAAGGGCAGTGAAAAAACTAGCACAGGAAAACCAACCACTTATCTCTTTTTAATGCACACATGCACACTGAGTGAGGTTGGGGGGGGGATAATTAGTTGCAGAGCTTTGTCGGGGATGTCATCAATGTGACGACTGGTTCCTTTACTTTCTTGTGTGACTGTAAGGGATTCCTGACAATAGTGCTTGGGGATAAATACTTTTAAAGTGTGGTCATCTACGTGTAAATGTGTGTGTGTGTGTGTGTGTGTGTGTGTAGATGTGAAAGGGGTTCCTGATAATAGTGCTTGGGGATGAGGATGAATACCTTTTATGTGTGGACGTCTACGTGTGTGTGTGTGAGAGAGAGGGAGATAGAGAGAGAGAGAGAGAGAGAGAGAGAGAGAGAGAGAGAGAGAGAGAGAGAGAGAGAGAGAGAGAGAGAGAGAGAGAGAGAGAGAGGCGAGTTGAGACACAGCTGAAGCAAAAAATGTTCAGCAAACAGCTTGAGCATATTCAAGTGAAGCAACAGGAATGAAGCACTGAGAGGACATGCAAACAAGCGCATACACACACACAGACAAAAAGATAAGTCATCTGCACACACACCCAAGGCACACATATGGGCAGGCCAGAACTGTCACACACCATTCACACACATACACACACACAGGAACCCTGAGTCTTTCAACACAAATATTTACACAGAATTGATAATATTCGGTCTGGGCTATCCATACTCCCTGCCAAACACCTGCACACTGAACTCCCTCTGTCATTCAATTGCATGTGGAGTTCCATTACATACCGTGTTTAGATTAATCTGATTTGTCTCCTGCAGAACAATTTAAGATGGTCTCAAAGACATGCACAAGACATGTGGCTAGTATTGTAAAACACCTTTAGTCACTAAACAACAAACAATACCTCTGAGGCCCAGGCCCCAGATCAACTTCTCGAGTAAGTGTGCCGGTTACACACAGAGCTATGGACCCCTCTGCAGCCATTTTATGGTGAGTGCTATGTCCTTCTCACGCGTGAGGGGTTGAGCTCTTGGAGTAGTCTGCTTGAGGGAAAACCTTCATGTGAACCACAGTTGAGGTTTTCCTATTCGATTCCACTCTTGTGAGATCCTCTCAGTTCCTCTTACAACATTAAGTCTGCACAAGGAAATCTGTGTGTGTGTGTGTGTGTGTGTGTGTGTGTGTGTGTGTGTGTTTATTTGAGTTTGTGCAGGACTGTCAACATGAAATAGAATTTAGCATCTCTGCTACTGCCATTGACAAGGCTGCATACGAAAAAAGAAAGGAAAAAAGAAAGGAAAAAAGAAAGGAAAAAAGGAAAACAAGAGGAGTGAAGCGATGCAAATGGCGGCAGAAGAAGCTGACAGTGATGCAGCCATTTCCCATTTGGTGTGGGGACCCAGGCAGCTGCTGGCTCAGAGCTGCATGGAAAATACAGAGGAGCGGGGAAGCCATGCGGCCAAGCAGCTGACTGCACACACAGTAAAAATAGGGCATGAGGACGGCCTAGAGAGATAGAGAGAGAGGAGAGAGAAAGAGAGAGAGAGGGAGAGAAAGAGAGAGAGGGGAGAGAGCAAGAGAGAGGGGTCAGAGAGAGAGAGAGGGGAGAGAAAGAGAGAGGGGGAGAGAAAAGAGAGAGAGGGGGCAGAGCGAGAGGAGAGAGTAAGGAGGGTGGGCAGAGAAAGAGAGAGAGTTGGAGAGGGGGCAGAGAGAGAGAGGAGAGAAACAGAGGGAAAGAGACAGACAGACAGAGAGAGATGGAAAGAGAGATGGGCAGACAGAGAAAGAGAGAAGGGGATAAAGGAATAGAAAGAAAAAGGCAAACAGAGTGAGAGTGAGAGACAAAAAGAGAGAAAGGAAAAAATCGATACAGCTAGGAAAAGAGAGAGAGGAGAAAAAGAGAGAGACAGACTGACAAACAGACAGGTCAGCAGAACTCCATCCACCGTCTGACGGTCCAGTCTACTGGTAGCTCACACTGTCCCACACAGGAAGTGAAGCTTTTAAGCCACATCCATTCTGAGAAGGTTATAGTGTGCACTGCATTTACCAAATCACATATTTTATACCCTGCTGCAGAGCTATGTATTTTATACCCTGCTGCAGAGCTATGTATTTTATACCCTGCTGTAGAGCTATGTTTCATATGAAGTATGAAAAGCATGCACTGCATTCAACAAGACATATTTTATGCCCTGCTGTAGTCAGGTTTCTTGTAAATAAAGGATAAAAAGTATGGAGGAATCTTTGGGTGATGATACTTAGCTTATACATCTATGCAGTCTATTAATGTTTAATTGTGGGTTAAAACTCTCTGTAGAAAACAATTTGAATTTCTTAGACATTCTTGGACAGCAAAAGATGTTTTGATTCCTTCCTGCCTTCTGTTGTTTGAGTGGTCAGGGAACTGTGGTAGCCGCTTTCATTTGTGCTTCAGAAACCCAGATGGCATGGCCACGCTAATCTACACATGGGCTTCAAACCATATAAATAGACAAACATAGCCTTCAAGTGCATCGCCTCAAAAGGGCTAAAAGAAATCTGGCATACCTCTTGACAAGTCCTGGCACGGGCATGCGGCCGTGAGGTAGACCAGCCAGCGTGCAGCTTACAGTAAACTGAGCTAAAATGCCCTCCAGAAGCTCCCTGGCATATAGAGAAGGCTCAGCAGCTGACTTGAGATCAGTCCCGGCCCCTCGTCTGGCACCCACCCGAGGAGTGTACCCAGACAAATATGCACCTCTTCAACCCACAGGGGTCGGGGATCTCCCTATGTCTGTTCACTCACCACACACACACACTGGCATCCTGCCACACAGTCTTATACTCCCACTTTTCTGAGGAGCTCGTTAACACTGACACACTCCTTTGGAAATGAAGTGGTTATTATATGGCTTCTCCACTCAGGCCAGCTGTGTCTGAAGGTCAGGGAAAGTAAGGTCATCCTTGCTCTCTAGAGGACGAGAGGACATGCACCACTGCCTCGCTCTTTCTCTCTCTCTCTCTGTGTCAACCAGGCCTCATCACCCCATAGCCACTGCAATATACACACACACTGTCTCATGTGGCTCGAGTGTGTGTGTGTGTGTGTAAGTCTGCATATGTTCATATTTCTGTATGCACGGGTGTGTGTGTTATTGTGTATTTGTGTACATGAGTATGTGCAGGTAACTATAAGTGTTTATATACTGTGTGTGTGTGTGTGATTGTGCTCAGTGCTACCCCACACTGCAGACTGAGGGAGCAGGCCACAACCTGTCTGCTCAGGATAGAGCAGGGGAGAGAGGAGAGGGGGGAGCACAAGAATGTGCCTTTCACTTTCTAAGTTCATTGAACTTTTACGCAGGCAGCCCGACGTCATAACCTCTCCATGCACCCAGTCCCATTCCATTTCCTTTTCAATTTTACTTTCCCAATTTTTGCATTTTCCTTTGTCATTTATTTCTCTCTGTCATTTTCCTATAGCCCTAAAACTGAAATGTACCCAAAAAGAAAAGCACTGAAAAGTCAACTTTATAGGAAAAGGAAGCCTGGACCAGTAATTACTTTGTTTAAAGAGTTAAGGTGTTGATTTTAAAAAAACTGCACACCGCGTTCCAGAATAGGGTGGAAAGAACAAGGGCCTTATATCAGCAAAGCCAGACTGGGCTACTGGCAAGCAGCGGAACACAGCGGTTTCAATTTCAGCTAATTTCACTGCAGTTTCAGAGCGCTAATGATATAATTGCAAAAGCATGTCTGCATCTCCATACAATACCCAAGGACATTTTCATCTTATACAAGAAAAAGCAAGAAAGAAAAAGAGCACTCATTTTTCCAACTGCAGCTGCCGACAGACTAAACTAGGGGGAAAGCTATGATAGTAATCTTGTGCCACAGACCCCCTCACACAGAATTTTTTTTAGCAAAACACTCATATAGGCCTACAATCCCTTGTGATGACGCCACTAAATTGTCCCAGATGTATTATGTTAAATCAGTTTTTTCCGAGTTATTATAAGATCATGCTAAAGACAGATTAAGTAGCCTAACAATTATTGATTGTTTTTACATGTTAGGTGTAAAAAGTTTTTTGCACTAGTTTTTCTTTAGCCTTTAATCTGAAATAGATACAAATTCTTCATTCATAGCCTAAACACCTTGCCAGTCATTTAGAGAGGCAGAAGTTAAGTCTGAAGCAGAACGCATCCGACCCACATTAGGCCCAGGACCGGGCCGGACTCGCCTGTGTTCCTCACCCCTTTGAGCTCCACAGTCCACTCAGGAGATGAGGCAACAGGGGAGCTGCTTCATTGTGTTTTGTTGTAACTAGCGCCCTCTAGTGGGGGCCCCCACAGACCAATTCAGAAGTTCAATTCAGCATTTCACATTGTAAGCATGCTAGGTAGGCAGCGACAGGATGCTATTTCAGGACACATACCAAATTAAAAATGAAAAAGCTCATTTCATTTTTAATTATGGATTTTCATGGTTAATTATGCATTTTACACGAGGCAATCTTTTGTAACCTTTGTACTTTTGTCATCCCCAAAAAACTGCCTCCTAATATTCAAAATTTTCACATTTATGCAAAATATCAGTAGTTTTTATTTTCATTTTTATTTTGAGAACCACTAATACCTTTGACAAGCCCTTTAGTAAACTATGACAAACAGTGTGTGTGGAGGGGTGCATTCCTTGAATGTGTTCACAATCATATGTTCACATAAGACCAAGATGGTGGGCGAAAGATAAGGACAGAAAGTAGACTGGCAAAAGAGAGGTGTGAGTGACTTCACAGATCTACAAGGAAGATCAATTGTGACAAGCTCTACGTGAAGCAGTGCACTAGAATTCACACAATATGTAGTCTAAGGGGCACACTACTACTGTCAGTCAACCAATCGCTTCATAGCATTTCCCTGTGCAAAATACTGCTGAGGCTCAAGGGGCATTGTGGGTAAATGCTTCAGGCAAATTCATACAAGTTGTATAAAGAAGTACAAAGATTCCCAGATTGTCGTTGTGGTCCACAGAGTGACCTTCCAAACCTCACCACCTCCCCAAATCACCACACGATAACAACATTGCAATGATGCATGGTCACATAAAAAAATGACAATGAGTCTGATTTGTCGGGTCAGTGAGTGACAAGAAAATAAAACAAAAGGTCTGGTGTTTTTTTGTATTGCTGTACGAAGATGGTTTTAAGAGCTTCACGGGTAAGTGCTTCTGAGAAAAGGTCCTCCTGGGGCCCTAGAGGAAAAAACAGGCTGAAAAACAAAATACATCACTTCCTGTTCAAAAAACAAACAGACAAAAGGGGAAGCAGAAGACGACGCGCTTGTTTCACATCTCTGTGCACATCTGAGGACTTCTGGTTTGGGTGCACCAAGACCAGATAGGTAGCCAGCAGGGGCAAGTCCTTAGACATGGAAGTCTGGGAGACTTAAGGTAGTACTTTGGTGCGCATGATCAAACACAGCTTAGGATTCTACTTGTGTAGCTTTTTAATAAGCATTTGTATAACCTCATGCACTCAGGATCATGGTTCTAATGTGGGATGCCAAGGACCGTGCGATGAGCCACAGGTCCTCTGTTTGCATCCATGCATGCAATGATGATAATGTAGAGTTGCATAAAGATAACCCGGTCAAAAGCACACCGTTTCCCCACACGAGTGCCTAGAATTCATATAAAATGATTATACAATTTTTTTTTTTTGTTTTGTTTATTTTGTTCCTGTGGTTTCACAGATATGCTTTACCCTGCAGAGTAGTGTCATAACACTATTCATTTATTGCTGTTCAGAACAGTCAGTTTAAGCCTGACATAGTGCTGTGTGTGTGTGTGTTCTTATTTTTTAGTGTGTGTTTTTTAGTGTGTGTCTTGTCCCATAGTCTCACAGGGGACAGGAGTGCCTCAGGGTTCCCAGCATGCTTTGCAGGGGAAGTGCAAGATCACATTGGAGCAGGCAGAGTCACAAAAAGTGCATCACCACTAAAGTTTATTACTTTGATATAACTGAAATCTCCATGGAGACCAAACATCCACTGCTCTGCAGAGAGAGAGAGCGCACAAGAGTTCCAGAAAGGCAGCCCCCTGCTTGGAAGTCCAGCAGGAGACGCAGCAAGGGTCAGTCGCACAGGTGGTCAGCACTACTTGCCTGAGTGTCCTCCCCTCAAGTGCCACCTACCACTGTGCCAGTCGGAGTGCCCTGCCTGGTAGTGCCCCCCTTGCTACTGCCGTTGGTCAGTGCTGCGAGGTGAGCTTGGGGTCCCTTCGCTCTCGGCGGTGGCTGCCACTGCTGCTGCTACTGCGCTTGAGACCCACGGGGGTGGAGGAGGAGGAGCTGGAGAGGAAGGGGGCAGCAGCCTGCTGCAGGGTGGACAGGTCAGGAGCTAGAGCTGGCACGGGTGAAGGCGCGGGTGAAGACGCAGTTCCGTTGGCAGGCTTGTGGGTATGGACGTGCTTGTGGGAGTGCGAAGAGGTCGCCCGCTTAGAGCTGCCGTGGCGAGGCCGGCGTTTGTCAGCAGGGCTGGAGACGTTGAGGACGCTGCTGCTACCGCCACCACCACCTGCACTGGTGCTGCCCTGAGCCGGATCCACTGGAAGACCTGGAGCTGGAGGCAGCTTGGACGCTGGACCTGGAACAGACACTGGAACCGGCGCAGCGAGGGGGGCAGGAGCAGAGCTGGTGCGAGGCCGAGGGGCATCTTTGCTGGGGGCCTTTAGGGGGGCATCTTTGCCAGGGTGCTTCAGGGGGGCATCTTTGCCAGGGTGCTTCAGGGGGGCATCTTTGCCAGGGTGCTTCAGGGGGGCATCTTTGCCAGGGTGCTTCAGGGGGCGTCTTTGCCAGGGCGCTTCAGGGGAGCATTTTTGCCAGGGTGCTTCAGGGGGGCATCCTTGCTGGGGTTCTTCAGCGAGCCCTTGGCCTTCCCCTGAGGGAGCGGAGAGGAAGAGGTGGAGGAGGAAGGCAGAGGAGAGCGGGACGCCAGCTCCAGTAAGACTTTACTGGTCTCAGCAGTCTGGGAATGGGATGACCATGGCCACAGTGGGGTGGGGTGGAAGAAGGGTAAGAGAAAAGAAACAATGACAAAATAAAAAAGCAATTCCAACCAATGGTGAGAGGTGAGGAGGTGGTGAAGAGGAGGAGGGTGAAAAGGACGAGGAAGAGGAGGAGGGTGAAAAGGAAGAGGAGAGGAGGAGGGTGAAGAGGAGGTGAAGAGGAAGAGAGTGAAGGGAAAGAACAGAGTAAGACGAGATTTAGAAAGAACATCACAACATGAGAGCAGTAATCAGTAATCTGATTAGAATCATCTGACTTCCCTGCCATAAACACTAATAACACACTTACTCACATACACACAGCCAGCCAAAGTGCAGAGTAAATGCCATAACAAATGGCTGTTTTTTTTTGGTTTTTTTTTGGGGGGGGGGTATAGGGTTAAGACAGGTCATGCAACAAAGTCATGTCAGTGTCAGCCAGAACAAGCAGTGCAGGCAGAGTCTCTCACACACACACACACACACACACGTTCCCCGCTCCGATCCATCACACACCAGGTGGAATTGCTCCTCATTTCTGATACTCATAATTTTCCATAACAGTGTTAGGAAACTCCAGACAGTTTCCCCATTACCTCCTGCCAGACAGATGACGCCATCCTGTGTGAACTCCACTTTAATCCAACAGGCCCACACACTGAACATGATGGAGCTCTGCTGGTGGTGAGCTCTTCTGGCCCCATGTGAATAGCAATGCATGTGTGCTGTATGTGATTAAGACAAGCGTTCAGTGGCTGAGGGTGAAGGATAATCTACAGTGCTGTGAAGCAGCAACCAGTTTTGTTGTAATAATGCAATTATTTAATAAGTGAACCCAACCCAAATAAAAACACCCATAAAGACACAAACACGACTGAAAAAAAAAGCAGTGTCATCAGAATACATCGGTAAGTGAAGCGTTTCCGTTTTCAGCTGTGGTGGAAACTGAAAGCGTGGTGCATGTCATCGCAGTGTGGGTGCCAGCACATGTGCCTGGCATTAGCACCAGCATGGGCACTCGCCCTGGCACGAGCTCGTCTCAGCTATGCAGCATGCAGCGAGAGAGAGAGAGAGAGAGAGAGCGAGAGAGAAAAGAAACAATGACAAAATAAAAACAATGTGAGAGGGGGTGGAGTGAAAGAGAGGAGGTGGAGAAGAGAAGAGGTGAAAAGGAGAGGAGGGTGAAGAGGAGAGGAGGTAAAGAGAAGAGGTGAAAAGGAGAGGAGGGTGAAGAGGTGTAGAGGAGGGTGAAAAGGAGGAGGAGGTGGTGAAGAGGAGGTCTAGAGAGGAGAGTGAAGAGGAGAGGAGAGTGAAGAGGAGGAGGAGGTGAAGAGGAGGAGGAGGTGAAGAGGAGGTCTAGAGAGGAGAGTGAAGAGGAGAGGAGAGTGAAGAGGAGGAGGAGGTGAAGAGGAGGTCTAGAGAGGAGAGTGAAGAGGAGAGGAGGTGAAGAGGAGGAGGAGGTGAAGAGGAGGTCTAGAGAGGAGAGGAAGAAGAGGAGGGTGAAGAGGAGGGTGAAGAGGAGGTCTAGAGAGGAGAGTGAAGAGGAGAGTGAAGAGGAGGAGGAGGTGAAGAGGAGGAGGAGGAAGAGGAGGAGGAGGGAGGTGAAGAGGAGGAGGAGGTGAAGAGGAGGAGGAGGTGAAGAGGAGGTCTAGAGAGGAGAGTGAAGAGGAGAGGAGGGTGAAGAGGAGGAGGTGAAGAGGAGAGGAGGGTGAAGAGGAGGAGGAGGTGAAGAGGAGAGGAGAGTGAGACAGAGAGAAGGATGCAGAGGGGGGGATAGACAGATAGAGAAAGAACAGAGTGAAGGAAGACAAGCTTACAAACTAAAATAAAAGCTAAAATGAGCTCATGACAGCCCTCTGAGTGAGACACACACACACACACGCTGTGACTGTACCAACCTCCTGTCCAACCTCGTCCTACTGACTCATCAGCTGGTGCAGCTCTGAGCAAAGTCCAGACAATCATCCTCCTGGAGGATGTGCACGCGCACGCACGCGCACGCACACACACACACACACACACACACACACAGGCACACAGAGGAGTTACACAGAGATAGACATACTAAAACATGGAAAAATCAATCATCTTCCAGAATATGCATACTTGTCCCGTATCAGGGTGTATAGCGCAGATTGGACCAATCTCGGACACAGACCATTTCAAGTACACACACACACTCATGGAAATAAAGGGGTAAAACTGAGACAATAGTAGGGGTGCATTATTAACTTAAAAAATGATTTTATTCTTTTAGATCCTCTTTCATTATTAAAATAAAACAAACAAACAAACAAAACTGAACAGAATTGTAACAAAACAGATATAAAAATATAAAACAAAATAAACACACATTCATGCAAAAACAAATTGGCTGTGACAAAAAAAAGAAGGACACAGTCACTTACAACAGCGGTATGAAATCAAAACAGCAGGACCAGGGATCTATTCCTGAGTTACCAACAAATACTGTACCTCACACTGGAAAAAAAAAAAAAATACTTTCTCACACACATAAAAACAAAACAAAACAGCACAGTGAGGCACACAGTACACATGCTTTTAAAGAAAGCTTTCAGTTTGTTCAACAATGAAAAAAAAAGTAGAAATATTATTTCATCCATTCTGGCAATCAGCACACAACACTGGCTGGTTATTGCACGAGAGCGCTTATCCTTCTCAAAAGCACCGGCCATGTCTTCCCTCTTCCTCTAACATTCACTTCATGGACCAAAGCAAAACCGTACGAGAGGGAGTTTGTGAGAATACGGTCTAAAGTGAGAGGAGGGGTCTTTCGCTCTGACTGCTGCCCATAAGGATGAAGACGAGGGAACTGCTAAAGGCCAGCCTCGTGCAGAGGCCTTCCAAACAGGCGGACCAACAGACTGACCACAAGTTCCTCTTTAACGTTCCGCACTTCTGCGTAAACACCCGGACCGGTTTCCAATTCACAAGTACAATGGTCACACAACAAGATGTCATGATCGCCAAGTGAGGCTAAGCTACCAGGCTTGACCACTGGTCTTTTACAGACATCAAAATAAGAAAATGAGAAACACCTCAGTTTGCAAACAAACAACACACACACACACACAGATCCTACTTTCGGAATAAGCTTATGGATCCCGATCATAAGCTTTTTGCAGAGTGTGGATCAAGTGTGTGTGTGTGTGTGTGTGTGAGTAGCGGGAAAGTGTTTGTGTGTGTGAGTACCGGGAAAGTCTTTGTTTGTGTGTGTGCATTTGTGAGTGTGAGTGTGTGTGTGTGTGTGTGTGTGTGGGGGGTTAGATAAAACCACACGTTGACTTCCCAGAGCCAGATCACACTACTGAACAGAGATCAGTTGGCGTCACTTTCTGACCGACAGTAAACACTCAGCCGCCACCCTGAGGCAGACTTACTGCTGGGTGGTCACCCAGTCCCCATGCCTGCCCGGACACCCTCAGGTCACTGCCCGGAGCATGGCATGGAGCATGAGGAGGTCACTTACTGTACTGACAGCTACACATCATGATAAAAAAAGAAAGCAAAAAGAAAGATAAAAACTAAACGGAACAGAAACCAGGAAGTGAACCCTCCCTGGCCTGAACGCTGCCTAAGCTACGCTAGCACAATTAGCCACTGAGGCAGAGTTCTAGAGCTGCACTGCAGCGATCACCTGACACACCCGTCCTGCACTTCCTCATTCCCTTGTCTGACTGTCATGGCACCATCACCCAATAAAATGTCCAGAGCCTTGGCTCCTGCCAGGCAGTCAGAGGTCAGACAACAAGATAAGTCTGGGATGCATCCTGTGGGGGTCATGACAAGTTTGAAGGGTGGTGGGGGGATCCTTGGGGGAGAGGGGTGCATTCATCATTCAGGCCTTTGGAGTGTTTAGGATGGAGAGATGATTGGACAGGAATGAGGTGGCGTCATGGGGGGTCAGAGGTCAGGTTGAGGGTCTCCTAGTAAACCTGCAATGCCACTTTGCCTACCACGTTGATGTCATTTTTGGCAGCAGGCAGCTGGATCTCCACGGTGGCGCTGGGGAGAGAGTCCTCAGGCACATACCCTCGCCTGTCAATCAAACTGGGGTAGGCAGAGAGAAACACACACACACACACACACACACACACACACACACACACACACATCACTATGATGACCACAGGTAAGAGAAAAACAGCAGAGACATCCAGGAAGTAAGAGGGACAGGACAGAGACAGGAAAAGAAGGAGTGACAGAAGAGGAAAGAGTGGGAGAAGGAAGGAGAGAGAGAAAAAGAAGAGAGGAGAGAGAGAAAAGAAAGAAAGAAAGAAAGAGAGGAGAGATTCAGATTATTTTGGGTAAAAAGCACACACAAGTTAGTCCTATGCGTTGGGTGGAAATATAAGTGACAAAGTAAAAAGTAAAATCCACACGCTAGATTCTGCTGAATTTGTAATACATCATACACTGAACATCACATGCAGATATTATAAAAAAGGAATAAAAAAACCCATTAACTTAGTTTGGGAGCAGCATCTAGTGTGTGGTCTCAAGACCTTTCCCCTGGTCGTCCATACAGTAGCTAAGCATATGACAACTGTGCCTCCATCCTGCACTCCATGTCTCACTCACCTGGGGGGCATCGGGCCACACAAGACCACACAGCAGTTCTTAAAGATGTTGTGGTAGCTGTAAGGATTCCCAGTGTCCTCGGAGCCACTCTTCCCTGACCACGAGCCTTTGATCTAGACAGCGGACAGGAGACACACTTGGTATTAGTCAAACGGACGTCATGTGTACCATTTCAAGCTCACGTTGTTCGTATTAGGACGAGTGGAGAGGAGAGCATATTGGAGTTCATACTCACGTCTTCATTGGTGGTGAGATTGGACGCCACCAGGTATGTATGGAAGCCTGAGAGGCCCAGAATAGACCAGACCGAGAAAAAACAGACCACAAGCTCTAGAGCAGTGCAAGGGAGGTTAAGGACTCAAAGAGAAGCTTCACAAGAGAACAGATATATACAAGGAAGAGAGAGATACATTCTAGCCTCCGGGCACAACACACCCACATTAACTCAGGGGACTTGTATGGACTCCACAGCAAAAGAAGCAAATGGACAACTAAAAGGAGAAGGCAATTTTTCACAAAGATCTGTTTCTTGAGGTCACCGAGTACTGTCGGTACAAAATGAAGAAGAAAAAAAATAGCTTGAGTTGCTACAGCCAACAGCTAGAGTAGCCAGGCAGCTACAGTGCTACACTATGGGGACATGGTTTTAAAAATGCTTGAGTTCCCCTGAACTGCCCCAGAATCCTCCTTTAAGGGGAAATAGCAAACATAGGGTAGAGAAAGACAAATAGTCACCATTCCCTAATGGATATTTTGATGACAGGTTGTACAGTTAAGAACCATAGTCTCGAGCCATTGGAGGAATATCTAGAAAATAATGATATCTTAAATCCAAGCATGTAGGAAAAAGGATATCTGGCTGGGCTCTCCTGAAGGGCATTCACCAATCCATTACTTCCCCGTGATCCTGCGGGAAAAACACACAACCAGCATCAGCTGTTAAGTCAATGCTGAACCGGCTCTCAGCGCATTCGTTTACATGACGGGCAAAGAGCAAGGAGCAAAGCAAGAAGTCGGGCAACAAGTAAAGTGTATTAGATTATGTTGTTGCTCATGGTATTACATTAGCAAACTGATTTTGCCAAGTTAGTCTATCAGTCTAATGAATTCTTTCATTGTTGCTTGTTGCTCGACTTTGCTCTACAAGCTGGGCTCTCTTTGGTAAGTTTAAATACAGAGTGAATCTATACAAAATGACAGCTAATGCACAAGAAAAAAAAATCTATAAATAATATTAAAAAAGGCTCATAATGCAGACAGCTGTGCTGAAAGATCTGTAGAGCTTTGAAATGGAGGAATAGCTGAAAGACGTGTTGGGACGAGCGTACGAATAACACACACACACACACACACACAGTCAGACTGACAGCCTCTCATTAACATAGCTAAGGCTCAGTCAAACACGAGGGAAGGAGTGGAGAAAACACAGGGAACAGAGCAGGGCTGCATTTGAAGTCAAATTCCTGTTCATCTAGAGACATACAGGCCAAGACACATAAAGGGAAATGCCTACACAGACAGAGAGAGTAGGCAATCCCCAAGGCAATCCACACAGAAGGGCACACTACAAAAAAGGGTGATATTACAAACATACAGAGTACACATTTAAAGAATCAGAAAAAGTTGGGACTGTGTGTAAAATGCAAAGTACACATTTAAAGAATCAGAAAAAGTTGGGACGGTGTGTAAAATGCAAAGTACACATTTAAAGAATCAGAAAAAGTTGGGACGGTGTGTAAAATGCAAATGAAAGCAAAATGTAATAATCTGCAAAACTCGTAAACTCATATTTAGCTGCAAAAAGTATACAGACAACATATCAAATGTTGAAAATGACAAATTTGACTATTTCATGGAAAATATGTTCATTTTGAACGTTGAATGAAAGTTAAAAAGTTGGGGCAGGGGCAACAAAATACTGGAAAAATTGTGGTGATAAAGAAAACAAATGGAGGAATATTTCACAACTAATTAGGGAAACTGGCAACATGATTGGGTATGAAAAAGAGCATCCCATAGAGGCAGGGTCTCTTAGAAGTAAAGATGTAGGGCTATGTGTAAACCTGTGTGTACAAATGATGAAACAAAGAAATTGTAATGCTTCTTAACATGAAATTATGACATATTTGGGGATTTCATCATCTACAGTATATAATGTCATTAAAATATTCAGAGAATCCAGAGAAATATTTGCAAACAAGGGATAAAGCTGAAAAACAATATTGGATGGCCGTGGTCTTTTTGACCTCAGATGCCACTGCATTAAAACCAGACCTGTTTCTGTAAAGAAAATCATTGTATGGGCTCTGGGAAACTTCCGATAACCATTGTCTATGAGCAGAGTTTGATACTCAATTCAGAAATGCTAGTGTTAACTTTACCATGCAACAGCCAAAATTGTATTTAGACAAGGTAGAGAAATCCCACTGTCTTATCTTGGCCTGAGCTTGTTTAAAATGGACTAAGGTAACATGGAAAAGGTCCTGTGGTTAGATCAATCAAAATGTGCCATTCTTTTTGAACATCATGGACTCTATCTGGGCTAAAGAGGAGAGGGCCTATCCAAGTATCCAGCCTATCCAACTTGTTTTAGTGCTCAGTTTGAAACCAAACATCTATGATGTGTGGAGGTGCATTAGTGTCTACTACAGCATGGGTATCTTGCACATCTGGCAAGGCACAATCAATTCTGAATGATGTATACATGTTTTGAGCAACATATACTGCTATTTAGGCAATGTTTTTTCCAGGGAAGACCTTGAATATTTCAGGAAAACAATGCCAAAATGAATTCTGCACATATTTAAGCAGTATTTTTCCATAGAGGAGCCAGGTGTTAAAATGGCCTGTCTGCAGTCTAGGTACTAAAATGGCCTGTCTGCAGTCTAGGTACTAAAATGGCCTGTCTGCAGTCCAAACCTGTCAAATTAGGTGCATCACGAAATGAAAAACATGATTAGGAATACCCCATACAGTTAAGAAACTGTCCTATATCGGGCAGAAATGTTTATGAATGAATGAAATAAAACATTTAAATCCTCAAAACTCTAGCAACTGGTCTCCTCAGTTCCTAAACATGTACATAATTTTGTTAAATGAAGAGGTGAAGCAGAAGCAGCACAGTGGTAAATATTCTCTCAAATCAAATTCAAAACGTATTCATAACGTATAGTTTCCATGAAACAGTCAATCTTTTTCATTTTGAATAAAACTGGAAACGTTCAGAGGGAGCTGAATTTGCAGATATACGTACGCAAGGCCAGGTGTGTTGTCACACAGCCGAAGATGAAGGCGGTGAGGAAGGAGAGCGACACGATGAAGCAGTAGAAGAAGCGATAGTTACGCTTGCCCACGCAGTTGCCCACCCAAGGACAGTGATGGTCAAACCGCTCTATGGAAGAGACACACAGTCAAATCACTGTCGCATAATAACATTTGACTCATAACACGGCTACAACACAAAAAACATCCCTCAGGTCTGTACCAAGATGCTCACTATGCTGCCATTTACAGCAGAGTGCACCCACACACACACGCTCAGATACACACAGAGACACACACACAGGCATGGATGGACACACACACACAGACGTTGAATGCAAATGAGGACAAATGAAATGCTGCTGACAGATCATCAATTCCACATCTATAATTAAGACACTACTACTGTGATTACTGTGCCAAAAGGCTGATCAGGCAAGACACTAGGAGACTGTTATGTAATTTTACTGTTCTTAACATCCTCCTATTTCCATCATTGGTGAAAAATGAATCACTTACTTCACACCTAATCATTTCAAAAGTAACATTATCAGATTTGTGGAAGCAAAGTCCGACATTCCGCAAACACACAATTTGTACTTGACATATTTAGGGCACTGACAGACACAGCATTCAGCTGCCACAGCCATGAGAGAGAGGAGGGGAAATATCAGCCTGCAGGCAGCGACCACACACACACACAAAAACACACATGTGGATATGCATGCGCACACACGCAAGTATTACAGAAAACACCCATGCGTGCAAACATCACCCTGCAGGCAGCGCACACACACACACACACACACAGACAGACAGACAGACAGACAGACAATGTACCCACACACACACACACAAACAAAACAAACAAACACACATACACACACACATGGCACACACCCGTTTACACACACACACACACACACACACACACAGACTCACCCACGCAGTTGTCACAGAGGCTGCAGTGGGAGGTGCGGGGCGGCCGGAAGATCTTGCAGGTGAAGCAGTACTTGAGCTTGACCACCTGCTGGTTGATGACGATCTCCTTGGTGCGCGGTGGAGGTCGATACGTGGAGGACGAGGACGCACCGGGATTATCTATGAAGAGGAAGAGGAGGGAGGGAGAGAGAGCACATAAACACCCCACAGAGAAGAGGAAAGGTCAGGGAAGTGAGAACAGTAACAGCAAACAGAAGAGCAGGGCTCTACACTAACACTTTTCAAGAGCACTTGTGCACCCAAGTTAAAAAATTTAGGAGCACAGACAAAAATTTGGGCGCAGTCAGTTCTGTACTTAATTTACAAATAATCTAACATTATACTGCAGCTAACAGTTAAACATGCCAGTGCATCAATTGCGAATATTAAGAATGACTGACAACATTTAGGCTACAAGAAACAGGATTTTAAAGATCAGTACCCACGCGGGCAGCCGTGGCCTACTGGTTAGCACTTCGGACCTGTAACCGGAGGGTTGCCGGTTCGAACCCCGACCAGTATGCCCTTGAGCAAGGCACCTAACCCCTCACTGCTCCCCGAGCGCCGCTGTTGATGCAGGCAGCTCACTGCGCCGGGATTAGTGTGTGCTTCACCTCACTGTGTGTACACTGTGTGCTGTGTCTTTCACTAATTCACGGATTGGGATAAATGCAGAGACCAAATTTCCCTCACGGGATCAAAAGAGTATATATACTTATACTTAATTTTCAGTCTGTTCTATTTTCCTACATTTTGTTAATGTAAAATAATATAATACATTGCCATATTTGCATTTAGCCTGTATATCAAGTATCCTGCCAAATGTAGGCTAATTTATTTATTTGTGAATCCATCTATAGCTAATCCAAATATGCCCATGGTGACCTATCTGACTGCATACTGCCTAATACTACTACTAAAACAGTCCATTGTCTCTTCCACAAAACCCAACATAGGCTAATCAAGGATATATGTTTTATACTTTTAGTTTTTATTTGAAATATCTGCATTGATGGGGGCAGTAGGCAAACGTTAGGCCTACTTTCGTTTTGCACTTCAGCTTGTATTCGGTGTAAACAAACAAGCATGCGTGGAAGCCTGGAGTTGTCAGTAGCGTTCTACCTTTGAATAAAATGGGAGTATTACGGGAGGCTACTTTTGTGCCGGTTCGCTACAGACCGCATATTGCAGCCAATACGTCAACTGGGCTAAAAGGCATGTTAGGTTACCTTTCCTTCGCTCACTGCATTCTCAGAATCTCATCCTGTTCCTCCTATATCCTATAATGAATTCGGTGGATAGAAGAACTAATTTCTTCAATCTTTGCATCTTGGCTGGCTAGTCTAACTTTCCGCTTTTTCCTGCACGTTCTTGGATTTGATAGAAGCGACTACTAGCGAGTCACAACGCGAAACTGCTAACGTTGATGGGAGGTGTAGTTTTTATGCTGCATTCGCGACGTGATTCTATGGTTTGCACCAGTAATGTTTCTCGATGTTGCAGTGTATTTTGTAGACAAACCTTGACATGGTTAGAAGTCATTCGCACCAGTGCGCCTAAATATTTTTTTGCACTCGCACAGCATAATTTATACTCGCATATGCGAGTGAAATGGGCGCACTGTAGAGCCCTGCAGAAGAGGGTGGTGCTGGCTACAACCCAAAGGGCCTGACTAACACTAGAGAGCCATGCAGCAGAAAAGCAATCTTCCACTGCCAGACAATCACACTACATTAGTTTACAGCAGTGCAGTAAACAACGATTTATGACAGCGTTGTAACCATGGGCTGTGAGGCAAAGCATTATGGGCAATGTTGTAGACACACTGATGTCATAGAAGAGGAAGATGAACTACTACTATGGACCCTTTCAAGAGAGTTCCATTATCAGCATCATAGTTGGCCCCACAATACTTCCTTTTTAACATTCCATATGTTGTTATCTTAATGCAGAGGAAGTAGATTGGGGCCCAAATAGAACGTTCAAGCATTGTTTTTGTTTACCTTGTTGAAAGGGTCTATAGAAGAAGAAGATACTGACGTTGATCGAGTAATCAGAAATTACATAGAAACTGCTCAGGGCAGGAGAAATATGATAAATGTAACTGGACATGATGGAGGTTGGATCATTAAGCAGTAGGTCTATACAAGTAGATATGCAAACACATTCATCACTTAAATACATAAGTAGGATAATATATCATTTTTATTTATGTAAAGAACATTAAAGGAGAAATCAGGCGATTTCCGATCTCCGTTTCTCGAGGTCATGTGCACGGACTCACGGACATGCCCCCAGAGTGTAGTGCTGTAGCTGCCTGGCTGCTTTAGCTGTTGGAACTAGCAACTCCAGCTAGGTAAAACCGACTTTTGTTTCGTACCGTAAGTACTCAGTGATCTCGAGAAACGGAGATCTATGTGATAAATCGCCAGATTTCTCCTTTAATAGGAACGTTTAACCTTTCAGTATTAAATAGTCTGCAATGATGAGGCCTGAATCTATACACCATGCGGCAGGGCCTATAGTGCTCCACAGAAGACATTCCGACCAGTGGAGGGGAAGAGTCATATGGAGGTCACAAAGAGAGAGAGAGTAAGTAAGTCATTGTCAGTGAAGATTTGCTGATAGTCTGCAAAATATTTTTGTTTGCAGGCAGCCAAAAAAAAATTAAAATGGGTCTATAGGTCAATATTTTTTTTTTTTTTCAAGATTCAAAGTATAAAAAAAAAAGTACAATTTTGGTCATGGTGATTACGTGGGAATGAATTTACACAAATGTGCATATCGTGGCCCGTGACTGGGTCTTCAACCCGAAGATTGCAAACCTCATTCTGATGCAGGTTATATAGACCAGCCTATCTCAAACTTCTTTGACCTGAGGGGAAGGTCATAAGGCTCATCTACATGTACCCAGAAAGAAGGCTACAATAGCTCTTGGCCACAATAGCTCTTGGCCACGTTATATTGAAATTTGACTATACAATACTCAATGCTATACAGTGTATTATACAGTCTCTGCTCTGTTTCTAAGGGCGTTCCAAAACAACGCCGTTCTATTAAGTTTCGTTAAATAAATAAATAGCCTTCCAACAGGTTGAAGCGAGCTTTGATACCAACGTTATCGATTAGTTTCAGTTTCTCCGGACGCCGCATTGAATGAATGCTCATACCACCACTTAATTGTAGGGCTCCATGTTTAATGACATCGATAGCAGAAACATTTGATTTTTCTTCCCCGATCCAGCGGTTTCTTGATCAACTGCGCAGCAAATTATCAGATGAAGCACCGGCCTAATTTCACTCCACGACTCCAGCGGACCAGGGTCTCCATGTTGCGGACCCATATTTTGAGAAATGCTGAATAGACCACAACCAATTTCAATACTCCGACCGGTCACAGAGACTAGGGGAGAAGGGATGAGAAAAGATCTGGCCACAGTTCTTCCAGAACCGTGCCAAGTAAAAGCGTTATCAGTTTGTGTGAATGAAACGAAGCGTGAGGCCATAGTGTGACATCGCGTGGAAACCAATGGTGTAGAGATGACGCCACAGGTTTTTTTTTTTAAGTGAGCCACGTTTGCATGTAGGCAATTTATATTCACAATACTTGGGCCTACTAAAAGAAATATTATTTTATTGCATTTGTATTGGTTGTTTAGAGTAAAAAAAAACAATTGGTCGGTATTAACGCATGAAGTTTACAACCCGGCAAGTCGGTCGGACTAAAGGGGAAAAAATAAATATTTGGGTCGGTTCTAAATTGACAGGGTCGGTCGGGTTACGGCAAACGAAAATATTTTTAAGGATGGCCTGATGACAATGACGCCCACAGCGTGGGTCACTGTTTAGTGTTTACCGGCCCACAGATGACTCACAGGACTTTCCTGCTTCCCTGAGTGGACCGTAAACCACTAGCCACACTCATCCAGAAACAGAAATAGCCGTAAGAGTGATAAGTTTTAGCAACGGTCAAGAACAGAGGACCGCTCAGATACAGAAGACCTGTAATAAATAAATGTCAGTCAGAGAGAGTAGGTGAGTGTGTGTGTGTGAGAGAATGTGAATGTGAGAGTGTGTGCATCCTCAGGACATCCGTCAGCACGGTCCTAGGCTGGGTGGAGGTTCTAATGAATGGATATGACTGTCTCTTAATTACCAGGCTTTTATCAGAGAGGGGCAACAAGTCCAACTGAGACCCTCATCACAGAGACACACAACGTCCACTCCAAACAACTTGGGCTTTGGGAAACACTCATGGTCATTTTTCACCATTTTCTGACATTTTATAGACCAAATAGCTAATCAATTCATCAAGAGAATGATGGACATATAAGCTCTTCATAATTAGGCCCGGCATCACAGAGTAGACATCACAGGCATGCTAAACACAGTCTTTCATCCAAGACCCAATCGAGACAAAGAGTCCACTCACAAAAAGGTCTTTATCAGAGTGAGTGAGTGAGTGACACACACAAAGTCCACTTGTGTCAAGCAGAGGTCAAGCGAGGAGCTGACCTTAGCTAGGATCTTGATCAAATCAGCAATCAGGGGAAAATGAGCAGGGTTGTGGTCATCAAAAGCATTGTTGTGCTACAACCACCACCACCACAGAGACAAAGAGAGAAAGGGTGTTTAAAGATTAGACTACATCAGGTTGAACTTTGGCTAATTGTAAATGTGCAGAAAACAGATACAAAAGGCAACTGGATAGAATTAAGCTAATTGGATAAAATGACATTCTGATGGTGATGATGGTTAATGGTTTGTATGTAGCACAATGAGACTTTTTGGAAACTTTGGAAACAACATGGGAAAACTAAACAATGCACTTTGAGATGCTTGGATGCCTTTTCTGGCTACATGCTCTATACACTGGTCTCTGGATGCTATGTGAGGGCACTGAAGCGTCATTTGGATCACTCCACTGGGTACCGTGTGGCGAGCCTGATTGCAACACAGGGCCCGCACTGTTCACTGAACTGCAAAACAAACAATTCAGAAGCTAATTTACTGAGCGCTTTTCCTGTCTGTGTGTGTGTGTCAGGACAAGCACAGTTAGAAAGACTGCCCTGAAGTGAGTAATTGTGTCTGTTTATTTTTGTGTGTATGTGAGACAGTGGAGAGAGAGAGAGAGAGAGAGAGATCGAGATTGAAAGCATTACGTCAGTGTCACACACTTCTGACAGGCCATCACCTCAATTTAATTTCTCACACAGTTGAAATGACAGCCGAGTGCCAAGGGCCCTCACATTAAGACAAGTGGCTGGTCTGAACTGTCTCTGTCACTGCGAAGCCCACCCACGCACAGTCACATCACAGTGCCTTAATTACAGCATCTCTCTCAGAGCATCAGCAACACAACTATGGTGGGATGGAGAGGGGGGGGGGCTAGTCCATGGCACTGCAAAGCAAATTAACTGACTCAGAGAAATGTACAAACAAACAAGACACATGCAGTGCAGCGATTGCATGAGATCAAGCCATGAACACCATGAATCCACAAGATTGCACTGGCCTGACTATGGGATTACACCTACTGGGTAGCACTATGTCTGCTTCACTGTATAGGAGATTAAAGGCTCTTCAGATGCAAATGTAGATATTAGTGCCTCTTAAGTGTAAGAATTTCCAACATCAAATAAATCTTGGGGGTGGTTAAATCAGCGTGTTTTGCACATAAGTGATCAGTATTCGTTTCCCCCTTATTGCACAGAGTGCTGAATGTGTGGAGGCTTGTGTGACTCATGTCGAAAGGGCCGCAGGGGTTCTGTTGAGTTTCCCTTACCGATCTGTTTCTCGATGTCGGCAGCCTCCTCCGGTGTTGCCCGGGGCAGAATCCCGGGGTCAGTGAAACTGGTCTGGAGCAGGGAGATGACCACAAACACAAACAGCACGCCCCCGATCACTGGAATGCCACTGGTCAAGTGCTTCACCAGGAATGGACAGCTAGGAAAGCAAGAGAGAGAGTGATGACAAGGATTCTCACAAACATTGTAGTCTCTGATTCTAGCATGCTCGGTCACTAGAACATTAGAGTGTTCCATTTCCTCCAGCTATGCTATTTAGCTGGTCACTGAACCCTGTGATCGATCAAGTGATGGATGTGTCTGCCCCATTTTGAACTGTTAGAAGACTGAATGAAGAGTGCTCCAGGGCAGGCTACAGCCACAATTAAGTTGGTGGCAATTCACTGAAGAATTCTACTAGCTAGAATCATCTTTTTCAGGCATGTGTCAAGCACTTCCACAAATATAACAGATTAATTTCAGAAGGTACCCTGTGCCCAAGATCATTCCACCAGAAACGTTTATGCTTTTTATGAACAAGGGATAAAGAATAATAATTCCACACTCCGCAATTTAACATCAAACCATCAACTATAAATCAAGCCATTGATCATGAATCAATGATACAGATACTGATACTTTAGAATGGACAAAAATGGTGACATTTAAAGGTAAACTATGCAGTAGTGGCATATTCCTTACGGTTTTCTCGGTTTTTGCTTCTTTTTCGCTGGCTCTGTCATGACGAATGTCTGAGAAACTCCATCGCTACCTTTTTCTAGCCGGTGCCTGGCGTGTATGTGTATTTAAATGCAGTAAAGCAATTCGTTACACTCGTTATTCATGGGTTTCATCAGGTCCCTTTCCACAGGTGTGTAAAATCAGGCACCTTGATTATCAATGCAGACTGAATGGTGCTTGATTATTACTGTGGAAAGGGACCTGATGAAACCCATGAATACTTCCTGACACTGAGGCCGTCGGCCTGCCGGCCCACAGTTGCAAGGGTGGTTTTTCCGCTCACAGGCACTAGGGGGAAGCGAGACGGCCACCATTCAACCCGAAAAAGTCATATAACCATTCCAATGACTCTGAAGCTGTTAAATTAAGGTAAATTAAGCTAAAAAACTTGCACATTAAGCTAAAAAAACTGCATAGTGTGCCTTTAAGAGAATATTTTCCTCCATCACCAAGTCATTGATTGCTGACTTTACAAATATGAGGATTTTAAAGTCATTCAACGAAGGGTGCACTTACTCAAATATGAAGAATAATCCACTGGTGACGAGGATGAGACCAAGCGTCAAAGGGAGAACACCACTCTGGCGAGATACTATTATCCTGCCGTCACAGTAAAAGCGATTCTTTCCGGGGAATACCTCCCATTTTCTCTGTTGCTTTTTGGTCTTCTCGGGACAGGGTTGTGAAGGAGGTGTTGGAGTTGGTGTGGGTGTCGGTAGTGCCTGAGGATCTATTTGTTGATATTCGCAATTTTTCATCGCTACGACGCGAAAACACAAGGTTACTCGTAGGTTTCTTATTCTCTACAAATCACACAAAAATCAAGCATAGGCGTCCCCACAAGACGACTATCCCAGCAGACAGAAATGACTCGCGCGCTCTTCCCCCCACTCGCCGCTCTCTATAACCACGCACCATCAAACGCAATTTCCCAAGAACAACCAAGTGCTAAATATGACCGGAAATCTCTGTCGTGATACCGGAGTCATTGCTCCTCACCTACGTACTCAGCAACGTCAAACCACGAGTCTTTGTTCAAACACTTTGAGGCAACGTTAAAGGTAACTTGCCATTCATCGCCAGCTCACGATATGGGAACATTCCCCAGACAACAAAGGTTAGCTTTCTACTCATAACCATACCCCAGCGTCCTGTCTACGGATGGCACAAAGGGGAATCATGACTTGCTCACGTATGTGGTTTATGACGATGAAAATGTTACATCACGCTGACTTATTAGATAATACTACGCGGGTTCAAAATGTTCATGGGATAAGTCAAATCTCTCCCATAAAATGCTAAGCTAGCTGCGGCACTGCCGCGTCTTAGCATCAATTTAAAGTGAAAGTAAAGCCTGCCATACAGTAATGCACTGGCGGGCATGAAACGGGTATCTTTCTAGATACAACCACACATCTGTAACGTTATCGAGGTTTGGAAAACTAACAAGCGAGCTATCTACAACCATGTGACGGATCAGCTGATAAAGATGCTCTCTTTCTCGAAGGAGCTGTTAGCTAACGTTAGTCTACGTGAGGCAAATGCTATGACATCCAAGATAGATTATGAGATGATTCTGCACGCATAGCAATACTTTTAGGCATAATATTCGCTACATACTTGAGTGTCCTCTTGCTAAAGCGCCACCGTTGTCTTTGTCGCTGCTTGGCTGAGCATCCTTGCCACGACCCATAGCGTGAAATCTGTTGTGTACCGTCGGTTGAGACTGCTAGTGCTTTGCGACATATCTCCTACGACGTGGCGTGGCCAAATCCCTGACGTCATGTTGATTGACGGGAAATTCTTCTGTGAGTTTCATGAATTTACTGCTAAACATGAATAAATGAATTAATGAAAAAAAATATATGATTAGTTACATTTATTGTTTCATCACTACAGTACAGACTATCTCTGCAGAAGACATGCATAGCCTTCTCTGGATATATTTGGACAAAAGTAGGCCACCTCAATAACCCAAGTTACAGTTAGCCTAGGCTACTCTATTGAAAAGGGTCATCCCTATGTTCCCCGGGTCCTATCTTCCCCGCTCGGTCAGGGTCCTATGATCCCCGGTCCCATACAAAGCGGGGAACATAGGACCCGGGGAACATACGCTCCCCTATGAAATGGTCCGAACTGAATTTTAGATTTGTTCATATCTGTTGCAGAATTGATCTATCTGCAAACCAAATGACAGAGCCTCTGACCTTTGTAAACTCTATATCACTTTCTCTGAAAGATGAGACATTATTTTACCAAATGTATGTCAGGTGGCTTTGTTGCTGGTATTCATGACTATCAATTATGCCGTTTGCAAAAATGTTGAGCTACTTTTTTTTTATCCCCAGTTGTATTACTGAGAAGCAGAGATTTGGTTCTGGACTAGTACTTATTGGAGATCCTTAGCAGATATTGCTTGTAACACAAAAGTCTTTTTTTTTTATCATAAATGAAAATGTAACAATTGGTCTAAGTTAGAAAATGTTTATTTTTTATGTCTTAAGATTGTTATTAGTGAGTGCACTTAAGGGCTGTTATCTTCAAGGAGAAGTTTGGACACAATGTCCTTTGTGAACTCGCACGCTGCAAGAGACGTGTCAGACACCACAGCGTCCACGTGCACAGGTCCTCCCTGGGATGTGACACCTGCGCGCACGTCGCTCTCAGACTGCGTCTGCCGGCTGAGGCTCCGTGTGGCACTTACATCGTTTAGATGGTCTAGCAGAGCCTGGATGACCTCACAGACGAGATGCTTCTCTCTGAACTGCTGGCCGTCCATCTCTTGCCTGTCAGAGGTCATGCTGCCCTCCCGGCTGTTGCGTCTCTGAATGGTCTGAAGGAGCCACTTGGTCACCTTGATCGAGTGGGGGTTGATCTCCGAGAGGGAGCTCCAGGAAAGGCTCTCTTGGGCTCCAGGGTGGGAGCTGGCGGCCATGGGAGACATGGACGGACTTCCCAGGCTGGTCATCTGCCTTCCCACGAAGAAGGACATCAGCTTCCTCTGCAGATACTTGTCCAGCTGCATCTTCTGGAGGATGGCGAAGATCACGCTGTTGGGCGGAGGAGACACCGCCTCTGCATCTTTGTGTTTGTCCTCGGGCGAGGAAGTAAGCCAGCTGCACGGACGCTCCTCTTCCAGGGCGAAGGTCACCTTCTCAAGGATCTCGTCCACCTGGTCAGAGGACAGCAGGATGCTCTTCTCCAGACTGACCACAAAACCAGACGAGGCATCGGAGCTGGTGCTCTCACAGTCATATGCTTCCTTGGTCACGTGGCTTTCTTCGCTCCCGCTGAATTCTGGGTGGTCACTCATCACATCATTGGCTTCAAGCTGCTGCTCAGAGTCCTTTCCGATGTTATCAGATGACTGTTCAACAAGGTGACGGTCAGAGCTGAAGTCAGTATCAGCAAAGGTGGTATCTATAGCGACAACAGCAGTGGCATCTGTGGTGACAGCAGTGGTGCTGGTTTCCATGGTGAAGCTAGCAGTGGCGTCCATGGTGACAGCAGTGTTGGTGATATCCGTGGAGACAAGAGTTGTGGTGGTATTCATGGTGACAACAGCCGTTTTATCCGTGGTAGCAATGGGATCAGCAATGGTGACAGCAGTGGTGGTATTGATGGTAACAGCAGTGGGATTATCTGTAGTTTCAGGAGAAACCATGCAACACCTCTCTGCATCAACTTTCATCGCTCTCTCATCCTCAGGCTTGGCCTCTTGGATTTTAACATCCGATTCAGCTTTGTCTTCCGCGCATTTAGTGATGCTTACAGTCGCCGTGCCGTTCACTTGGCCCCTCTGCTTAGAGAAGACATCCACTGAGTCTTTGATGATGTCCTTAATTAGATTCTCCACCTTTAGCAGAAGGCCAGCGGTGGGAGCGACCACTTTCTTCCTGAGACTGCGCCGGTCATCGTCCTGACCATCCTCTGGAGAGCTGGCTCTCCACAGCTCCACTCGGCTCGCACCCCTGCTGTTCGGCAGCATGTAGATGGGGTACGTGACATGGACCTCTGACATTGAGCACTGGGAACTGCTGGTGATGACGGGAGAGATTTTGGAGGTAGTGGAGGATGTGTTGTAGCAAGAGGAGAGATCCTTTGGGCTGTTGGCAGGCAGTACTCGCTCGTACTCAAAGGCAGTGATGGCTGGAATCAGGATGTTGTTGACCTCCTCCACTAAAGTGACCACCATGCCTCGAAGCACTATCTGCAATTCCTCAGATGTCACCTGGAGTAAGAAGAGTATCAGGTTTCTAGATTGTTCCAAACTGACTGTTTTTATTAGTTAAAAAATACACATGCCTTGGTGAGTTTAAAACCACAGTAAGTAAAGTGGTAAGCAGTAACAATACCATAATAATTATACAAATGTATTTGTTATAATGTACAAATAAGTGTCAAATAGTCTCACCATTCCTTTGAAATGATTCTCTAGTAATGTTTGCTGACTGAAGAAAGGGAGGGGGAAATCAGTTAGCGTTGATTGTGCTTTACAACAACCATAACCCAAATTCACATTCCATTAAGTTCAGTGTAGGCTGGATTCAAAATAAATCCTCCGTAAATGTGTGACTAACACTCACATATCAATCAGACATGAGGAGATTTGTTCAGCTGATGGCATCTTCCCACGTATGATTCCACCTGGTTTTAAAAGAAGCGTTCACCTTGCAGATATGCCTTACTCATCAAACCCACAACTGAGATATGCACAGTGAAATGCTTTGTTACAAAAAACAGTCTAGCTTTCTTACCAGTGTGTCTGAAATCCAGTGGCAAAATGTAATAGCCTAAATCAGTGTTTCCCAAACTTTTTTTCTGGGGACCCACTTTTTAAAAATGACAGACCATCGCGACCCATTTCACTTCAAATCTACCCTGTAACCACCAATATTGTTTTAGGCCACAGGTTCTCCAACTTTTCTATGCCTTCCCCAACCATACATTGCTATAGCCTAGGATCTAGATAGATAGATCCTGCTTTGAACACGGTTGTGTTGCATTTTGAGCACCATCAGCGTGAAAAGTTGGAAATGACTACTGAAAAGATTGGGGAAATTCTCGCATGTTGCGCAGTCGTCATTAGTCAGCATAGTAAGCTGTTCCTGTATTTCTAAAAAAAAAAAATTGTAGGCTACGTTGCGTTGCAGACAAATGGGTCCATAACACTGTGGACGTCAATTCCGATGTAAACAGCAAATAACTCAAGTCTTTATCTTGTATTGTATTATATTATATTATATTGTATAGTCATTATATCAGAACAAGAAACTTTTGCGCAATAGACGGAAGAATGTGCCTTTACTTTGGAGTTAGCGAGGTAGAAAACGAGAGGAATAGTGTTTAAAATGTCCATTTAAATTGTAGCGAATTTTAAATTGTGAATTTTAAATCAGAAATAAGAATGTGAGAAGGTTGCTAAAAGATTGCTATTGCTATTGAAGAAACTACATGCAAATTGAATGGCCTTATGTCCGGTCTATGGATGTCTGCTTTATTTGACAGCATGGTCACTAGATTTGTATTGGTAAAGTTGAGGAGCTGGTATCTGTTAATGTTCGTGCAAATAGGCGGATTCATGTTTGCAACTGCGAGGTACATGGCAGGCGCCCCACAGAACGGTTTCATTTTGAGAGGTAGATATCCATGCTCTGGCACCCCCTCTGCGATGCGTTCGTCCTCCAGTTTCATGTGCCAGTTTCATGAGCTTTTATGACAAAACCGTGACTGTGGTAGTTAACAAACTACATCCTAATAGAAAACTGTTAGCTTTCCTGGTATCAAATGACAAATGGTATCAGTTAGGCCTATAACACAACATAAATTGTGCTGGCGACCCAAATAAAATCTCCTGCGACCCACCTGTGGGTCGCGACCCAGACTTTGGGAAACACTGGCCTAAATCATTTTTTAATAATATGGTATAACTTGTTTCTGCTCATATTGTTTTTCTAAATAAATGAATAACAATATTCAACACCCACTCATGCTGATCTTACATGCAGAAGCTGGTCTAGGTGAAGTGGATGGCTGGATGACCAGTTTCTGGCATATTTCAGAGAGTTTCTGAAAGAGAAACAATATGTTATTTGCATTCATGCAAACACAGCATAAAAGATAAACACCAAAAGTAAACAAACAGATCTAAATAAACACAATCACCTTCTTTGCATCAGAAAACAGATGCTGCTTGACAAGAGAAATGTTTCTCTCAGGTGAGTTTTGTCGGCTGGAGCGAACTCTGTCTGCAAGCACGACAATCAAAACAATTAAAATCAAAATCGTTGGAGGGGGCCATGCTATGAATAAAGAAGGGGGGAAAGAGCAAAACATGCTGTTTACCATTTGGTGTTAAGGGAAAGATGAGGTCAAGATCTGCATGAGGGGGGGAATGCTGACATGGAGACTTCAGTGGAGATGCCGTTTTCCCTACACCGAGCTCTTCCCACTGTCACAAGGAAAATGGAATGTATGACAATGTTCTTCCGTGACACATGTTCTCAGGAACGGTGAAAGCTGCTGTGTTGCCTTATCTACCCGAATGACTGATTTAGATCATATAGAGATTTTAGATCAGGTATGACCGGTCTACCACCCACTGACTGTAAAAAGCATGGACAGCGATGGACCTAACCTGAGTGGACCTGACCTATTTTCCTTGTACTACACATGGTCTGACTGCAGCAGTCACCTCTGCCTGCAGTGTTGCCAATATGGCTGCATGACCTTCATAATTTCAGTGCATGATACTATGCTGGCCATGCATTTCACATTCATTGGTTGTATTCACAGTACAAAGTCCAAGAAGGTCCCAGAAGAAAGACTCTACACCTATGAGTCTAAACCGCTGTGGCAGTAAAGCCAACCTCACTAAAGGTTTCACTAAATTGAACACAGAATTATACTTTGGTTTGACAACTACAAGGCATTTAGGCTACATACTAAAATAATATTGTATAGATAAGATAATATTTTAGTCAAGAATTCACCCTTTCACACAGCTTAGTTGTAAGGTCTCCTCTGGGAGAAGGTACTTTGGAACAGGCAGGCAGGGATGAGGACACGTCCAGGGATTGGGAGGGTTCCCCCTGGCCTCCTATACGCTTTTCAGTCTTCTTAGGCGGTAAGTGTGGGTCTTCACTCGATAGACCTTCCTGAGAAACATTTTTGCTTTTGGATTTTACAGTCTTTTTCACTTTCTTCAGTTTCCCCTGAATCCGCTCCTCCCTCTAATTAAGAAAACAAAATATCTGGATCATTTGTCATGTCTCATATGAGCATACTGCGAGAGAGGTGACTGATCTCCCCCAATGACACACCCAAGAATGATATGCATCCAAAAATATGTTCCATGTCATCTTCTCTTGCATTGTGAAAGAGGATCAAATGCTCTAATGCTCTCATTGTCATAGGTTTCCTGTAAACTGATTGGAAGGAACCTACCTTCTTTTCCTTGTTGATTTTGGAGTTGACCCAGCGACGTTCGAGTCTCATCTCCCTCTGTACCTCCCTAGTGACCTCCTCCCTCATCCGAATGCCTCTAACGCTCCACATCTTAACAGCAGACCAAGCAGGAAACAGACACGGTCATACTATGCTGGTTCTGATACACTACTAGTCTATCATTCTGCCTTCAGAGGTATAAATTCAAACCCTAATTACAAACAGAAATATACAAAAACAAAACTCTGTTACATTCACATTAAAGAGTGGACCAGTTTTTAAATTATCCAAGTTTAAGGCCCGTCCCAATACCTCCCCTACCCCTAGATTTTTGCCCTAACCCTCGTTTTTTGCACGTGTAGGGCTAGGGTGTCCCATTACTTTAGGGAGCAAGGGGAAGTGCTATTTTCCCCTTAAAATCAACCCTCAAAATATAGCCAGGACAGATGCAGGCTTAAAACGAAGTGGGAGATGAAATTACCCAGGATACCGCGGCGAGCTCAGCGAGCCGCCAAATTTTTCATATATTTTTGCAAATAAGCATATTAAAATTTCAAATATGTTGGAATATGTTAGTTTGATGCACATCTGATGGACTGTTGAGTTTTGAACACTAATGTTAGAAAATATCTCACGAAGCTATCTGACGATGTTCATGATATCTGCTGAGTGCTTTGAGAGAGTCTGCCCATCAAATAACGTTATATATCAATATTTAGGATCTGTGTTCTGGCGTTCACATGAACACGAATATCTTTGTTGATTAACCAGACGTAGATAAACCAGCACAGCCCACACAACAATGACCGCTGGAACGGGCATGTTCCTGAATGAAAATAGTAGCAGGCTACTACCGTAGACACGCCGGGCGCCATGCGTGTGACGTGGGTGAGCACGTTCGCTCACGCTTAATTTGCATATAGTGGTGTCCCAATTCATAGGGAAAGATCTTCACCCCCACTTCCCTTGTCGAGGGGGCTTTAATGTTAAGGGCAATCAAAACCTAGTGGAAGTCTTAAGGGGGGAGAAATGGGACCGGCCCTAAAACTGGCAAAGGCTCATATTGGAATCTTCACAGAATATAGGCAAAAATGCTAGAACCACCAAGTTTATATTTCATCGACACAACCAAAGCATGAGGCTGTGAATAGAAAAAGCATCTCTCACCAGTTCAGATCTGCCAGTGGAGCCCGGTGAGACCTCTATGGCACTGCACCTCTTAGCAATGGCAGGGAGATGCTGCAGTCTCAAGGCTGGCATGGACCTGTCGTGCATTTCATGAAACCTTATTATGTTCATGTTTATGGCTCTATGCTTTTTTACAAAGCGACTTGCAATGACACCAATAAAGCACAATTGAGTCCTTAAAAACTTAAGTATAAGTATATATACTCTTTTGATCCCGTGAGGGAAATTTGGTCTCTGCATTTATCCCAAAATGTGAATTAGTAAAACACACTCAGCACACAGTGAACACACAGTGAGGTGAAGCACACACAAATCCCGGTACAGTGAGCTGCCTGCACAACAGCGGCACTCAGGGGAGCAGTGAGGGGTCAGGTGCCTTGCTCTTCAGCCATGCCTACTGGTCGGGGTTTGAACCAGCAACCCTCTGGTTACAAGTCCGAAGTGCTAACCAGTAGGCCACGGCTGCCCCTAAACTTAAAAGTACAGTAACTTGTAAAGCACACTGAATGACCCTTGTGTATGAAATGCGCTATATAAATTAACTTGACAATAAACATTACATTAACATTAAAATGAACAGCTTAAAATATTAATATAGCCTAAATAGCAATAACAATGAAACAAATGTCCATATTAATGATGGACTAAATGAACAGATGAATAACAATTACCATAAACAATTCTGTAAGAGTGAATTAGTTAGATATAAGGTAAACAGGTGAGTCTTTAGACGCCTCTTGAAGATCCTAAAACCATCACAAGAACAAAAATCACCAGCGAGGGATCACAGGAGTCTTGACCGTGACCTCTTAGTGTTAATGAGGCCGACATACAGTAGCAGACCCTCATCAGAGGACCGCAGTGGGTGAGAGGGGACGTAGAGCTACATCATGGAATTAGGCAGAGATGGCAAAAGTACTCACTTCCCGCACTCAAGTAGAAGTACAAATACTTGTGTTAAAAAATACTCTGGTAAAAGTAGAAGTACTGATTTAACTTCTTTACTCAAGTAAAAGTAAGCACAGGCTTGGAAATGTACTTAAAGTATAAAAGTAAAAGTAGTCTTGTGAATGACAACCATTTTTTATGCAACGGTACCTGGACCACACAAATGTTACTAGAGTGCAAGAGTGCCAGTCTCTTTTTAAATCTTCCCACAACCATTTCTAGGCTTCCCCCCCAACATTGCACTGCCTGCTTTAGAGGGTTTGGCCTACCATCAAATGCTGGACATCTTTAGAAAGCTAAGATCCTGTAGTTTCTTAGGAAGCACTGGCACAGAGTTACAGAGCCTAGAATATTGTTTTTTTCTTTCTTCCCGATAACAAGTATCTCTGAACTGACCACATTTCAGCCCTCTAGGTCACTTAATATGATTTTAGAAACACAACTGAGCCCTAGGACCAGGTCTTGCGAAGCTGTGTGCAAAAGTAGATCAATATACAGTAGAATGAAAAATTAGTACTTTAGACCATTATTTGCCAAAGTATGCTCATGCATTTTCTAAAATGCCCTATTGAAACTCCCCATAGGACTTTTGGTTACCCAAAATGCATACTGACAATAAAAATATGCATTTCTGAGATTTCTTGTAGACTATTTGGATTGTATGTCAGGTCCTGGTATAGAATTACCACACAAAATGGTCCATTGATCACTATTTCTGCATTTTCTTTGTTGGCTTCATAGGTGTGTATAAGATATGGACTATACATCTGCACAACTAATATTGGATAAAACAACATCGATATTTAATTCCTATGGATTCCTGTAAATACCAGGAAGACCTAGCCTGGCGAGCCATCCTATATCATTGAAATGTATAGCCTGGAATCGAGCCATTCACCTCGCTTAATCCAAGGGGCGGGCAGAGAACTGCCTAGGCATGCAATAGGCCAGCGCTACGACCATATCCGTATCCGGTCGGCAAAACGGCAAATACATCCTTCTTTGAAAGGATTGACTTAAGTGCATTGTGTTGCTCAACTTTCAAAGAAAAGCACAAGTCCAACTCCTCCAAAGTTGACGCCAACGCCAACGCCAATTCAAACAACCGCTCTTAAGTTAAGCCATAGCCACCTTCCTTGTTGTTCACCGTCGCAGGACTGTCGTCATCCTGTTAAGCCCACCTTAAGACTCTCTAACAAAATAGAGCGCTGTGATTGGATGACATCCACGGCGTCAAGCCAATAGAAATCCCTATGGTTTGATACTAGACGTACAGGCTGAGCAAATTAATTTGCTGCCGCTAGGTTGCGTCTAGATTTCTAGACTAAGGAAGACCAGGAATGTAGTGGTAAAATAAGAGGTGAGTAAACTATGAATTCTGTGATTACGGTAAGGTGGACTGTGCCATGCGGTATCAGATTTTTAGAAAAGGCATTCAGAACACGTTTACTTGCGTTTAGCCTCCACTATATCCCTGTTCAAGACCCAATGATGCATCTACATATTGCTAAGGATATACGGTAGGCCACACTGCAGCTAGAAGTTAAGCACCAAAGGCGAGGAGAGTTTAATTGACTAAATTTAATTGAGACCTACTACTACGTGCTAACGTTAACGTTAACTGCCATCAAGCTGCAATGATTTGCCGCGAATGAATGCAATGAATGAAATCTGTCGAGTCATCTTTGGTGCGTCAAGTGCAACGTATATTCCCATCCACTTGATGACGCGAAAAATAATAACGATAACTCCACTGAAATTATTTGAAACTAAAGTAACGAGCCACTTTTGTAAAATGTAAGGAGTAGAAAGTACCGATATTCGTGTTAAAAATGTAAGGAGTAAAAGTAAAAAGTCGCCTCAAAAATTAATAGTAGCCTAAAGTAAAGTAAAAATGTCTGAAAAATCTACTCTAGTACAGTAACGATTTTGTACTTTGTTACTTCCCATCTCTGGAATTAGGATAACAAGGTCCTAATCCAGTGAGTGTCCTATAGGCCTGAGTGAGTAGCTCAGGTAATGTAGAGAGGAGAATATCATCGGTCCCTGTGTCAAAGGCTGCATTGAGTGTACTTTTCTTGAGCCAAGGTGTAACCCTCGTTTGAAAGGAAAACAAACTTCTCAAGAACGGAGTGATGAAATAACAAAATGTGTGACCGCTGGTAAAATAGTGGGTGTGACAAATTGCAGAAGTTGTTGGACAACTTTGCTGAAGAAGCCTACAGAAACTTCTTCCTCATTAAGAGGAGAGAAAGAATCCACTGATGCTACCATGCCTAAGATAAAGGCTTATTGAATGGGCACTACTCTTAGCAACGTTTTCAGTGAGAAATGTGGCAAAATCATCTGCAGACAGTGAAGTAGTTGATGGTGTAGGATTTGACCGACTTGAAAATAGAAAAAAAGTTTACATTTGGCTGTGGCGTATCTAACTTTTCTCTGGTATAAAGCCTTTCTAGTTATTTGTAAAAGTAATAGCACTAGTGTGCAAACACATACAAAAGATGAGAAATTTACATTTGGATTCATCATCCAATGTGGACTAATCTGTTATTCTCCACACCGGTTAGACTGAATGGAACCCACAGACACACATACTTCAAAGTAAAGTCCTTGTATGTAGATAAAGCAGTGTATTTTCCACTGTCAGTTTCTAAAAAGTATAATTATGCAGTTATCATTTTAAACTGTGTCTATAGTATAGACCTGCTTTTATATGCATGGTTCAGATAGAAATACTTTACAGACCGCCAAATCCAGTCGGTCACATCGGCCACAGTCACTTCAGAGCTGATCCGTCCCTGCTTTTGCAAAATCAGGAACGTTCGGACCATCTCCTTCTGCAACCAACAAGGAACAGTAACAGGTTGTGGTAAAGGAAGACCTTACGTGAACAAAAAGACCAGATTTCTGACCTGATGTCAAAATTCTACGAAAGGGAAATAACATTCTGCTGACGTGACACACCTGTTCTGCCCTGAACCTGCAGCCCCAGGCCTTCTCCACGTCCGCCACGTGTTCTCTGTACCTGTTCAAACTCCTTAGAGAGCAGATCACCTGCACAGATTTGAACCTTATTAGTCTACCTTTATCTCAAGCAATGTGACTTGGTGAATATGGAGAAAATTGAGACTTGTACCTTATGTATTCAATGTTGGCTTAAATGGATTTATTTTTTAACTTCACATCTTACCGTTTCAGGCTCATATAATTTTAGTCATAGATGAATATCTGGGAGGATTACATTTTTACAATAATCCCTTGAAGAGTGGCAAAGCCGTTTATCTGGCAGCAATCTGATTCATCACTCTAAGGGTTGCAAAAATGTCCCTATAGTGCTGGCCAAACTGGCCATCTCTGCAACGTTGCACTGTGTTCAGGGTTTGAGTGAAGACTCACTTTATCATCCTTTGTGATGAAGCCACCTCTAATGAGCCTCTGGTGGATGTCCTTGCGGTAGAGGTAGCCTCTCAGGTTGGGATCATGGAGGCTGTTATACTCTGAGTTGATCAGAGAGCCCCTGGGGTCACTGAGGTCAAACTCATTCTTGGGCTGAATCAGCTGAAAGGGCATCAATGAAGATTTTTAATGTTATCATGGTGGCTCGTTGATTATAGCAAAGCATTCAAGGTAGGCTATTGATTGTTAAAACAATAATCAAATGTAGCCTATTTTATT
>NC_063208.1:27404314-27434314 GCF_017589495.1 Alosa alosa
AAGAAAAAAAGAATGAATGAATGAATGAACAAAAACAAAGAAAAGAAATGAATCAAGATGAAGTGATGCATAAGAAGAGCGTGCCAGAGATGTGAGGAAGTAGAGCAAAAAGGATGTCAAATATACAACATCGTTTTATATACATTGCAGCCTGGACTGCATCTAGCGCCAAAGACCAGTCCTAAGAGGTGATTTCATTGAGGGTCAAGTCATCGAGGGATAGAGAGAAGAGGTACGGGTGTTGTAGGTTCACGACACTTTGGGGGAAAAGCCTTTTTTTTCAATCTCTCTCTCTCGACATCAACTAAAATCAGTTTTTAAAAACTACAGGATTCTTTTTTTGTCTTTTTCTTCTTCTTCTGCTGCCAAGCCAGCGTATCTCAGTGTCAAACAGTATTATTACAGTATGTTAAGTTTTTTTTTTTCCGTTTCTTTCTTTTTTTAAGGTGTACAGTACGAAAAAAAAAAAGAAAGAAAGAAAAAAATAAAACGTCCTACAAGCTACTGCACAAGTCTCCCATGTACACATCTGTTCACACGTCCCGTTTCCCAGCCGACGGCCTGCCTCCCCGACCAGCCCAACGCAGAGGAGTTCTTCTTACAGCAACGTTTGCTCACAGGAGGGTTCTGCGCCAGGCTCCGCACCAGACCCGGAAAAGAAAAACCCCTGCGCTCCAACACCCCCTCCGTCCAGTCCCGTTGCCCCCTGCCCCATAGTTGCCCCTGCCTTTGAGGAGACTCAATCACCCCCCTCCCAGACTCACTGTAAACAAGACGGCAACTTTGGTTACAGTTTTTTGTGTTGGTTTTTGTTTCAGGTTATTTTTTTTTTGTGTATTTTTGTTGAATTTTGTTAAATCTAGTTTTTTTCTCTCTCTTTATATAAAAATGTCAGTACTTCTCAAAGGGCAGTACACTCGTCCAAGCTGGGGGTGGGTCTTGTTTAGTCGTTTCGACTTTACAGTCTTCTCCTTTTAAGAACGGAGGGGAGGGGGGTGTGTTGGGAAGCAATTTTGAAATCCACAACTACTTCATGAAATCGCTCCTTAAGAGAGGCCAAGGATGGGCGAGAGACAGGTGGGATGAGGGGTCGGGGATAGGTTAGTGGAATCCGAGGTGACTTTGCATAAATAAAAAACGGGAACAAAAAAATACGACAGTCATTTTCTGCTGTTTTCTTCATTCATACACTCACTCGTGCAGACACACAGGTGAAGGAAGGTAAAACAAAAACAAAAGTAATCCTATGGAGATGGTGGAGCTTTGGGGAGGGGGGGGAGCAGGAGGCGTCTGAGGCAGAAAAGGCGTTAAACCCCCAGCCGTCACGACTGGCCGACAAGGAACAGGACGTCGCAGATGACGTGCGACACCAGCGAGTTCATGAGTGGTGACACGGAGATGTCCAGCAGCCGCGACTCGTACAGTGTGAACTCCGAGTGGTTCTCATCCACGCGGGCGAGCGCGTGCAGAGCCCGGGCCGCCCGCCGCATCATGTCCACGCTGGTGGGCTCGAAGTGGGCCTGCATGTGCTGCACCAGCGCCCCCTGGCTCTGCTGGAACTGCGTTGCGGCCAGGCTGTCCTCCAGGAAGCCCAGCAGGTTGCCCACGCTGCTCTTCTGCACGGCGATGGCGCGCGCCGCCATGCTGTCGCCCTGTGCCAGGTTGGCCAGCAGCACCACCGCCATCTCGCGGCACACGGGCACCTTGCGCTCGCCCACCAGGCGCACCAACGTCCCGAACAGCTTCTCCAGGCGGCTGAACGGCGGGGTGGCCAGGATCAGGTCCACGTTGTTGTCCTGGATGCTCAGCTTGCTGAGGGTCTCCAGGACCAGTCGCTGCGGCGACAGCTCGCCGCCCAGGCCCAGCGACGGGAACGGGTCCATGGCCTCGGCCGACGGGCAGACAGCCCAGTGCAGCAGCCCGTCGAGCAGAGGCAGGCAGATGCTCTCAGGGTAGATGGAGAGGTCCAGCTGGCCCGAGATGTTGGCCAGCGTCACCAGGCAGTTCTCGCGGAGCACCTCCAGGCAGTCCCACCACCACTCGTCGCGCTCGCAGCTCACCCCTTCGTCCTCCTCTTCCTCCTTCTCGTAGGTGACGGGTGCCTGCTTGCGCTCGGGGTGCCAGTGCTGGAGCAGGACGAGGCGGCCCAGCACCAGCAGCAGGCCCGGGTGCCTGGACATCTCGTGGTCGTTGCCCGGCACGAACGACAGGCTGCGCACGATGTTGGACACGCAGATGCAGCGACGCGCCAAAGAGTCCTGCCAGTCGGACAGCGTGCCCAGTGGCGTCTCGTCTTTGCTGTGCGGCTCGTCCTCCAGAATGGGCACGCGGCTACCGGCCTGCTGCGTCGACCGGCTGGAGTGAAGCGTGAGCGTTCCGGAAGCGTCTTTCTTGTCGTCGGAGACGTTGCGGCTTCCGGTTAGCCCTCCCGCCGGGGTGCTGTCGTCTCCAGACCTCTGCCGCGAGGAGAGGACCTCGTCGGCAGTGCTTGGGGTGCTGGGTGCAGTCGTGGAGGCAGCTGGACTCCTGTCCGCGTCGGCCGAAGCAGTCTCCGCGGATGAACTTTTCGCCCGTTCCTGCTGCTCTGGTTCTTCCTCCGCTGGCTGCTTCTTCCCAGAGGACTCCTCGCTTGACTGGTCTGTCGTTGACGTTGTTGGCGCTGCTCCTGGCGTTGTCGGCGCCGTCGTTGTCGTGGCGGCAACAACATCGTTCTCAGTCACTCTCTTCCGCTTCTGACTGGCACAGGCGTTCGCCTGTTTCCGTGACGCCAGCGGGTCGGACCTGATCTCAAAGTGCGTCTGGATGTGGTCAGTGGTGTCCCCACCCCCGGCGCTCCAGTGGAGGAGACCGCTGTCGAACGACTGCCGATGGCCGAGCTTGGAGGCCCGGCTCCCGGCGAACGGGTTTCTCTTTCGCACCACTTTGATGGGGCGCTTGTCAAACTTGCTGGCCTGCTTGGGCCTCTCCTGAGTAGTGTTGCCGTCCTGGGCTGAGGGGCTGGACGACGGGCTCTTTGGCCGACGACGATGACAATGAAGGCGACTCGACTTCCTCTTTCTTTTCGTTTACGTCGTCATTTTCCGACTCGTCCTTCTCCTGTTTGACCTCGACTTCTGTCGAAGTGCCGTCCGCAGTGCTGCTCTTCTCCTCTCGCGCATCGTCCTCTTCGTCCTCCTCATCCTCGTCCATGTCCTCCATGTCCAGTGGGAGCTCGTTGTCCGAGAGGTCGTGGTCCACGGCGTTGGGGTCAATGAGGGTGCGCTGGCCTGGGTCTCCCACCTCGTACTCCTTCAGGATGCCGAAGATCTCGATGAGACAGTGCCGAAAATACTCCACCACCAGCTCCAGGAAACCAGGAAGCTGCAGCAAGAGAGAAGGGACCAGTGTCACACAAACATGGCTGACACATGTGATATCAGCAGAATTATGGGGTATTCTCAAAAAGCATTCTTAAAACCTCATTCCAAGTGTTGCATTACATTCCACAGCCCTTGTAACACTATATTATAATACTGTATGGTATATTTATTTAACAATGTATTTAATGCCCCCACAATATGCACACTCCTGTAATAAGTGTGGTCTTAAGTGCTTGTTGCGTTTTTGTTTACATGTTGACTGTATTGATGTGGGTGGTGAGAGGTGCATACCTGGCAGAGGTTGAAGGTAGTGATGCTGTTGTCGTCATACAGTAGAATGTTGATTGTGTCCAGGGCCCACGTGCTCTCGGCTAACAAACCGGACTTCAGTGACATCATCACTCTCCATGCCTCTGGTGTTCCTGTTGTGAAACAACAAAACAAACATGCGATAACAACATAAAAACAAGGAAATGACCAAACCTCTCAGGTGTTTTAGCTCTGCATAGGTACCACTATAAGTGTCAACAATGGTGAATGTTACCAGCCAATATTACAGTAATGTATTAATATAACACATGGCATAACTGAGCAACTACCTCAGGTCTTTCAATCTAAAAATATCAAGTCAAAGATGATGCTTAATGAGAAGGTCCAAGGTTTTGATCCCTCTTGATCTTACAATAATGCACCGTTACGCACTACACTTAAATCCAACACCCAATAAGAGGTCATAAATAGGTCAACCGAGCTCCTGTACCGATGTCTTTCGTGGTGAGCCTCCGGCGTGGCTTGAGGACAGGTTGGGTGGCCTCTATCGATCCGGGCGGGAACGCCACGTCTCTCCTGATGAGTGGCGGCTGCACGGGAGGCTGTGCGATGTGCGAGGCGGGCACCGGGGGCCCGGCCTTCTGGATCTTCATGCTGGGCGGCCCGGAGTGCATGTAGGGCGACTTGCTGGGCGACGTCCGGCTCTCCATGGGCCGAGGCATGGGCGACGGGCTGGACACCTGCGGAATGTGGTTCTGGTTCTGGAAGCTGGGCTGCAGGGAGCGCGAGACGGGCGGTCCGGCCCCGGGCCCATACGGGGGCTGGCGCTGGCTCATGTGGGGAGGCCACTGACCCTCGTGGTTCATGCGCTGCTCCGACGACATCATGTCCTCCGAGCGGTTCATCCCGTGGTACCCCGGGCCTTGCCCTGGCATGCCTGGCGGGCCTTGCCGGTTGGGGTAGTTGGGGTAACTCATGTCGTTACGGCCCTGCCACATGGGGCCCTGCGGCCCGTCGGGCACAGACGACATCATCTGAGGGGGCATGGAAGGCTGGGCGTTCGGGCCACCCCCTCCTCCGCCACCGTTGCCACTGCCGGTCGGTGGACCCCGTTCCCGTCCGAAGGGAAGGGGAACTGGTTCTGTGGGCCCCCGGGCCGGCGCTCGGAGCCAGGGAACTGGTTGTACTGGTTAAACATCTCCTGCTGGGACTGGGGGGCGTTGGGGGGGCCCTGGGGAGGTCCCTGGGGAGGCTGCTGCTGCTGCCCACCGCTGAACGCCACGTTGTACATCTCGCCTTCATGCCGCTTAGCCGGGGGACCGTAGCCTCCGTCCACTGGCCGCTTGTAGTTCTGCCCAGAACACACACACAAAAAATAATAACTAGTCAGGAATAACGCATGAAAACAGTGCACTGCAAAAGTCATTCAGGCGGAGGATTTATCCAAGGCCACTTACAAGCGAGGAACAATGCAAACAATCAAGCAACAACAAAGCAGACGCAAAAGATCTAGGCAAAAGGCCTTGAAACTGATATGTATTGTATTACAGCACAATGTAACAATAGTAGCTTAACAATAGTATAACAAAATTATAACACTTCATACTGATATAACTGCAACGAGAACCCAAACACCACCAGCCATTTAACAGGGTGATATAAGGTATGCTGGTGTATTCAGGTGTAACCCACCATCTTAAATGACTAGGCTGTAATCAACACAAGTGCCTGCTAGCTTTTCTGAATGCCTTCATAAAACTTTTAAAAGCACCCTAAGTGAATTACACAATTTGCACTGAGCATTACAGGGACATGAGTTACTTGAAGTGTCACTCACCGGCTGTTGCTGTGGATACATTCCCGGCTGCTGATTGGGGTAGGGGCCACCAGGGGGCGGCCCTTGGCCAGGGTACTGATTACCATAGGAATCATGCCTGCAGAAGGAGGACTCGAGAGTTAGACCATGAACGCTCCGGATAAACACAAAACTTTTAAAGACAAATACCACACAGAGAACAACATTTACACAGCCTTGGCCATGACGCAGAGTCTGAGCCTCTCTAGAGCAGCCATGTACCAAGAAAATAAGCTTTAAAAACAGCCTTATCTGATAGTCCTTGTTCAGCTTTGTGTTAATCAGCAGCATACAGGCTCATATGCTTTGATAGTATTTTTGGAGAAACAATCACAAGACTGTACAGATCTTAATTAAGGCATCTATACTTTCACCTTTCCAGATGTCTAGGAGTGTGTGTGTGTGTGTGTGTGTGTGTGTGTGTGTGTGTGTGTATGTAAGTGTGTGTGGTTGAGGTATGTGTGTATATCACTCACCTCTGCTGGTGTGGGGGCCGGTTGGGAGAGTACATCCCCGTGTCGGCATTGGGAGGTATCATGTTGGGCTGAGCAGAGCCAGGGCCCATGGTGCCATCTGGACCCATACCTGCCTCTGGTCTGTAGCGGACAGAGAAAGGCACGTGTCAAACTGGACACACGCACACCGGCCATTTGCCCACAGAGTGAGGGGTGCTCCTACTAACATGTTGTTTTTTAAAGCAAAAACTTTTAAGTCGGATATTGTGACAACAGAATGTATAGTTTGCATTGATTCAAATGTTAAGGATGTAATGAGAACACACACACACACACACACACCATGTAATGAAACATGCAATACTGGCGTTTTATTATGCCAACAGGGCATCCAAAATTGTAGTGAGGCCAGCCAGTCAGACAGACAGAGTCACTGTGGGCAGCTCGTACCTTCGGTCGTATCCTGGGCCGTAGGGGTACTGCTGCCTCTGGGCCATGGGCATGTTTCCCATGGGTCCTGGGGGGCCACGGTTGAACTGCTCCCCCATGGGGGCGTTGGGGCCCTGGTTGGGACCCAGGAACTGCTCCCCAGCTGCAGGGAGACATGATGGGAGGGGCATGATGAAACATGTGAGTCTTTCGTATCAAGTTACTTGGATAGTTTCAAAACCGTGTGTACATATGAGAGGGATTTCAGGACTTCTCCAAAACTTGTGAATGTACTGAATTTCATGACCTTTTCCAAGATTAGAAAATTGGATTTTTAAAATTCTGTGACTTTACCTGGATTTCTATGACGGTGGAAACCTTGCTACAAAACCTAAACCAACGCACTCTTACCCTGCCCACTCCGACTACCCTGGCAAATCTACTGCCCCCCTCGCTCTCTTCCTGTGCCAACACTCACCTTTCCTCATGCCACCAAAGGGGTCCTTGTTGGGTTCGTAAGGTCCCATCCCCATGCCCGGACCACCCATGCCAGGCTGGAAGCCCGAGTTGGGTGTCATGGAGTTCCGTCGGGGGAAGGCTGGGTCTCCACCATCAGCAAAGGGGTCCTGCAGATTGACACTACTCCTAAGGGAAGAGGGGGATGGAAACACAGAGATTCAGATACAGGTTTCTGGGCTGTATGTGCTTTGAGAACATGGTTTGGTATTGTTATGGTTGAGTGAGAGAGAGTGAGAGAGAGAGAGAGAGAGAGAGAGAGAGAGAGAGAGAGAGAGAGAGAGAGAGAGAGCAAAAGAAAGAGAAGGGAGAGTGAGGGAGAAAGAGTGTCCTCAAGGCAGAGAAAGAAATTCAGAGAAAAAGTGCATGAAGTGAGAGAGGAGAGAGATTAGGCTCAAAGGTGCAAGGTTATCACACCACTCTATAAAATGGAAAAGGTGTCAAAGCCGCCCTGGGCTCAGAATCAGGAGGCAGCACAGCTCTCAGGTTCCGGAACACTCTAGAGAACATGCCCTAGAACTATATCCTGTGCTTAAAGAGGCCAGAGTTGGGGGTCAGGGTTAGGAGTGTGACGTACCTGACTCCTGGCATGGGGGGCATCTGAGTGTGGGGGGTGGAAGCGGGGGTGGGGGGCTTGAGGTCTCCACCCTCGGCCATGGAGCTGCTAGTGGACTGGGGCGTCTGGGGGCCCTGGAGCGATCCTGATCCTGCTGCAGGGGTGAACACACACACCCAGACCAACATCAGATACAGGGTGCCCAGTATAAGCACGCATTAGAGAGCACCCAGTGCACACACACACACAATTGGTCAGCCCAGGTTCGATTTGCAAACATGCCGTTGTGAGCCTGTGACAAAGGCGTATGCTATATACCAGTATATTAAAATGGAGAGCATTAAGCCCAAGGCACACGCACACACACACAGAGAGCAGACTGCATACAGGACAACACACATATTTGAAACAGAAAACACTGCATAACATACAATGTCATTCTCTTCCACCAAATCAGGCTCCCAGTGCCATGACCCATAAGTTGTGCAGATCACTCCCAGTCTCAAAACATAGAAAATTAAAGTTCAGACTCTTCAGCTAAAATTTGTGCGCGAGTGCACACACACACACACAGCAAAAATGCCCCCATCTTAGAGCCCCATCACGTTAACATATGCTCAGCCCAGAGAAAGTGTGTTTAAAAACATGTTTGAAGAAGACAGACTTCAACTTTATGGCCGAGAGTGTTTGTGTGTGTGTGTGACAGAGGCAGGGACTGTGATCGTCCTTGTGGCCGGCTGGCTGGCTGTTGGCTCAGACACTGGCCGTTGTCTGTGGTGTAATGCAAGGAGAGACAGAGAGAGAGAGAGAGAGAGAGAGAGAGAGAGAGAGAGAGAGAGAGAGAGAGAGAGAGAGAGAGAGAGAGAGAGAGAGAGAGAGAGAGGCAGAGACAGAGAGAATGAGAGACAGAGACGGCATTGGTTCTTCTTCTAGCCATTAGCACGGCTGTCTGATGAGTCATGCCTTCCCTTTCATTAGTGTGTAAACAAGCAGGGTCACACACAGGGCACACACACACACACACACTTACTCAGGCAGCGTGCCGCCTTTTTTTCCCCCTTTGATTTTTTTTTCCACCCATACTCTCTCACACACCCCCCTTGCTCCTCCTTTCCTCTCTTTCTCTCTCCCCCTCCCTCCCTCCCTCTCCCCCCCCTTTTTGAGTAGGGATTTCCCGTGACGGGGCATGAACTCAAGAGGAGGGGTGGGGTGTGCGCGGCGTGTGTGTGTGTGTGTGTGTGGGGGGGGTTTACACACAAAACGGCAAGCCCCCAACTCCCCATTCATCAATTTCTGTCTGAGCTTTAATCTCTAGGGGTGAATGGGAGGGGGGGGGGGGCTCTGTGAAGCTCAGGGCCATGTAGCGAGCAGTGTAGAAGAGAGAGAGAGAGAGAGAGAGAGAGAAAGAGAGAGAGAAAGAAAGAGAGAGGGAGAGAACAGTGTGAGAAAAGATGAAGCGAGCATGCTAAAGGGTGAGTGAGCATGTGTGTGTGAGAGAATGAGAGAGCGATAGAGGGTGCATAAGCAGTAGCCTCAGCAGCTCTGCATCCCTGACCCAGTGCCAGGAGAAGAGCTCCCCATGCCCAGCACACACATACAGGAATCCCCTCTGCTGACGCCACGCTGGGATGCCAACACACACACACACACACAGCCTCTCCCCCACCCAAATATGCGGGCCTTGGCCAAGAGTCCCCATGCTGGCACAGGGCTGCGAGAGGCTGGGGCGTCAGATGCACGTGGCCAAAGCTTGGCTCTCGCCCGCTGGGCACCAGTGCCATGCCACGGGGGCAGCCTCTCCAAAACAAACTCACACACACCCACACAGAGCTGGAGGAGTGCACATTCCAGAACAAACACTTGAGTGTTGTTCAGGAATACGTCACATTCCAAATACTGCTTGCCAAACGTCTCCAGTAAAGCGCATTGAGCTGCAGAAATACATTTTATTAACCTTTATTACAATCATTATAAGCCCTATACACACGCACGCACCTCAATACTTGAAACAAATCTAAACCCTTTCAAAAGATTTCAAAAGTTTCACCATACAATAGCACTAGCAATTAAAGTGTTTAAGCACCAATTTTAAATCTAATTTAGAATCTACAGAATAGAGTGATGCATGGACCAATTAAATAATTCCTCATAAAACCCTTTTTCCCACAGTAACACACTGACAGCCCATACAATATCCATCAAAAAATTGCACATATACGCCAGACATTAGAAACACAAGAGACATATATACATCAGTCTTACAGGGAGGCTACACTGGGTCCGGAACTGAAGTGTTCCGTTCGCATAGCGTAAAAATAGTTTTAGTCTGGTCTAATATTTCAAACGTACGCGCCGCTAACGCGTCTGTTGTAGCCAGTTCCATTGATTATAGTGGAGGCTAAATGTTAGCACAGACGCAACGTCAATGGAATGCTTCAGTTACGTGCCCGGTGTAGCTTGGACTGTGGCCGGAGGAACAGGGAAGCTAACACTGACCTGGGGATGGAGGCTGGATCTTGGGCTGGTTCTTCTTGTTGTCGGTGAAAATGTCGGGTGGCGGGTCCTCCCCGCGCTCGATCTTGCACTCGAAGGCGTACAGGCACTGGATGTACTGCTTCTTCAGGGAGCTGGCGGCGCTGCTGGACGTGCCCACATTGAGTGCGGTGGCCAGCTCACGCCACTTCTTATTCTTGTTCACCTGTGTAGGGCCGAAGGGGACAGTGTGTCGGTATCAGCCACTGTTTCTGTAACTCACTTGGTAGAATGAAGCACTAGTAGACCGTTAAGGCCAACGCCCAGTGGCGGCGACATTCACATTTATGGATTTGACGCTCAAGAGATAGAACTATTTTCTACATCGCTATACCGCCTGCCAGTGGGCTTTGCTGCATAAAAAGTTTCTAAACGCTATTTATGACGATTTGACTTCTCTCCATTTCTCGGTGACCCTGACTTTTAAAAGGTACTGTAATTCCTTTTGCTCACTATTTCTCATCATTTGGATTTAGTTTTAAAAAATCTCTTGGGTGATATGATGGGAAGTGTATAGTGCTAAATGCAAGATGCACCGTGCACCGTGATCCGATCATTCAAACCACTCGCCTGGTGGTCTGGGAAGAACGGTCGCAACCACAACCACAATGACAATACACAGCTACCAAGACACCCGCAAAACGGAAATAAAACTGTTCACCACAAACACACTTATAAGGACTATATTCTTCAAGGTTTTCACACTCTTACCACATGGACCCACACATAAACATAAACACACACACCGACAGAGCAACTGTTCCCTTACCTGTGTGAGTCCGCCGATCTCCTTGACGGAGACGTAGAGGCGGTAGAGGTCTAGGGGCTTGCGTCCGACGGCAGGCAGGTTAGTCATGCCCAGGGCCTTCTCCTCGCTGAAGGCCAGGTAGCGGTCCACCCACATCTTCCTCTCGGGCTCCGGGCCCAGCTCGTACAGCCGTGTGATCTTCTCATTGGTGGTGGTGGACGAGTTGGACTTCTGCAACACGCCGAGCAACAGAGACACACCCAGAGAGCGCGTGAGCGGTTTCACACTCCATTACCAACCTGTTGTCTAACTTGATGACGGACAGGACAGAGCATGGACAGGCATAAAACAAACCGAGGATAACACTAAGCTTTCCAATAACGGCCCAAAAGAGTGGCACTGTTTTCTTCAGCGATGTTACAAATATAACACAAAGTCCCCCATGCACAATTCTATTAAGTATGATCCGCTGACTTGCTCCTCAGAGCACAAAGTGGCTGCTAATCGTTGAGCGTTTTCTTTTCAAAGGCTCATTTACAAAATAAAAGGCCAAAGAAAACATGACATAGCAGAACTGCATAATGGCCGTCTCCTCAAATCTCAGAACAAGTGACTCTGTACTCATCGCAGTCTAAAGTGGAGAGTCTCCTCTTTCTCCACACGCGGCTGTAAATCACACACTCAAACGGAATAAAAGGAGACTGCTCAGGAGAGATGGCTTGACATCCTTCCAGGGCGACGCACTTCTATAAATGTCTGGCTTTTACGAGGCAGCCTGTTTTACTGTGACCTACAAAACTACGGGGAGACCTCAGGATGGAGAGAGGGAGAGGTTGGAACAGAGGCTTCGCATTACGACTCTTGTAGCTGCCAATACTCATCAGCCTCCCCCATAGATTTCTCCATTTCCTTCTCATCGCATCCGGTGACGGTCAGGTGAGGGATCAACTCATTCAGGTTTGTGTGTGTGTGTGTGTGTGTGTGTGTGTGGGGGGCTCCCTACAGGGTCTTAGACAACCCTAAAGCTGTCTTCCATTGATTTCACTCCCAAGGTTAAAATACCCTGCCAAACTGAACGCTACCTTTTTCGGCTTGGTCTTGGGGGTGGCGTCCACTTCGTTGTACGATACCTTTTTAGACTCAGTCTTAGGGGTGCCATCGACTTTGTTGTTCATCTTCGGGGCCTGGTTCATCTTCACGTCCATACCGAACTCTGGGCTGGGTGCCATGCCTAAGAGGGCAGACACACACACACACACAGACACAGTCAAACGGCATGCAGAACAGAGACACAGTCACATAGTCTGGATCTCGAGAGCATTTGCAAGGCTTTAAATGTTGCTGTTAAGAGAAACATTGGCCTATTTAATAAAACATTTAAATTCACACGTGAAGCATCCCAAGTCCAGTGTTGTTTTGGAGATTACCAGAAGATACCAGGCTCTGCACTGAAGCTTCAATCTTATTCTATTGCTGTAGCTCTGCAGCTTAAATGTTAAAATGCTTAAATGTAATTCTATTGCTGTAAGTCGCTTTGGATAAACGCGTCTGCCAAATGAATAAATGTAACTTGGCAGAGATGCAGAGCAGCAGCTACACAGAGGAGTCCTAACGTGTGGCCATGCGAGAGGAAGCACACTGAGAGACAGGGGGAGGACGGGACAGGTGTGGAGCTCACCTGGGGTGTTGTTGGCCATGTTGCCCCCCATGGGGTAGGGCCCTCCCTGGTTCATCATCCCCTGCATGCTGTTTAGGGGTGCGGAGTACGGGGAGCCAGGTCCCATCATGCCTTGCGGCATGCCTTGCGGGTAGCCTGGCGGCCTGGAAGAAGAAAAGCATTTCCCATTTTAAATGTTTGTGATGAGTGGTTGTTGTTGACTGGAGGTCAGTGCTGCAAACACAACCCAACACAAGACTGAACAAAAGCTGTAGCTGCGTTTTCTTTAAATCGACATCACAGATGGGGTGTGCTTCCAGGTTCTCTTCTGAGTGCAGTGGTGATGAAGGTGGTGTTGGGGCTCCACTTCCAAACAAATGGTAATTTCTTTTTCTTTTTTTTGCCTTTAATCCAATAGAGTGACAGGAAGAGAGTGGGAGAGAGCGATGGGGTGGGAGTTGGAAATGACCCGAGTCAGACTGGAACCCGGGTCGCTTCAAGCACATGGTCCCTAATGTGGTACGGGGCATGAACCTGTAATGAACCTACTGAGTGGTGGACGGCTGCCACCCAGACCTTCGTCTGCCCTGATCTGCCTTTTTCTGTCTTTCTCTGTACCTCTCCGAACCTCTCCGCCTCTGAACCTGCTCCTTCTGATGACCTCAACCTCTGCTCTCTTAACTCCCTCATCTCTACTCCTGTCCAGTCTGCAGATGATGAAGATGACGATGATGATGATGATGAGTGATGATGCACTACAAGTTTAAAGGAAAGATACTCAGCAGTACACAAACTATAGACATACACAAAGCATACAAACACACTGACTGGTTCGCATAGCTTTTGATGGTTGAAATCAGCCCAACTACCTATACAAACCTACTGCTTACATTTATTTATAACATTATGTCGATTCACAATATTATACACATTATACACATTCAAGTGCATCACAAGTGAAAAACACTATTCTTAAATCTTCTCAGAGGAATGACAATTCCCCAGGACTCTCAATCTACCAGCTGCTGTCGGTCCTGCTGTCTTATGAGCAACACTGAGCAGAGCCTCTTACCTGTGTATGGAGTTAGTGGGAGGACCATGATGCATTGCAGCTCCTGGCGCTTCCTGCGGTTTCCTGTTCATGCCGGGCGGCGGGCCCATGCCCGAGGGCACCTGCGGGGGCATGCCGGCCATGTTGGGGCCCATGCCAGGGCCGTAGGGCCGAGCTCCCATCTGCCCCGGGCCCATCCGCCCTGGGTGCATCCCCCCGTAGGGACCCCCACCGCCCTGCGCAGCCATGGGGTTCATGGAGCCTCCCATGCCCGCCCGGCGTAGTTGGCGTTGGGCATGCCAGCATAGCCAGCAGGGTCCTCTGGGATAACCTGGAGAGGGAGAGAGAGGCCAATGTGAGCGGCTGGGTCTCTGTGTTTGTGTGTCTGCCCTGCCCGTGACTTGCTTGTGCATGTGCGTGTTGGTCTGGGTCTAAACGTGAGATAGAAACACAAACTGAGCCATCTTAATGTCTGTAGGATCATGACATGACTGATATCTTAGTGGTATTAGAAGTCTTACTGGTCTCTTAACAGAGGCCGTACATACAAGATCCACAGTTAAACTGCAATGGCTGTACTTTACTGAACTGTTAAGGATAAGAGATTAGGATATGTTACTTTAAGGGCACTGTGTTGTTTAAAATAGGAGGTTGAGTCAGTAGTTGGGGCACTCTACTGTTTAAAAAGGAGATTTGTGACAAGGGCTGCATGATGATATAAAAAATATGAAATATGTTACGATTGCAATTTGCGATATGATTTTGAATGACTATGTCAAGATTCATTTCAATAATCCAAATGTCTCTCGTTGTGCTACTTCTGATTGGTAGTATGGCTAGAGAAGCATATGAGAAGCACAGCACTCCTGATTGGTGAGTTTCACTGTCCGTCACACAAGGAGGATGACATGAATTTAAAAAAAATCATAAACGTAACAAGATTAACCATGCACAATTACTTGTAGACTTTGCAACTCGATAATTGCATTGGTTCAAGTTGCGATTGCAATAATTGTGCAGCCCTAATTGCGACAATGTATGTTGAGGGATGTATACTGTTTATGATGGGCCATTCTGATCAGGTACTTGCATCGTCTAGGATGTGGGTTTGGGATAGCATCTTTTGAGATGGCATACCTTGCTGGCACGGGTTCTTTAGAATAGGGGGCTTTGGAGTACTTTGGGTGCTTTGAGGAAACTACACTGTTTAGGAGATGATACCTTGCGGGCCATACTGGCCTCCCTGCGGGCCGTAGTTACCCATGGAGTTGTTTTGTGGGTAGGGACCCATCCCAGCATGCATCTGGCCTCCTGAGGACTGGCGAGGAGATAAGGCGGAGCCAGACTGAGGCGAGCCGTACGGAGGCATCTGAGGGTTCCTCATGTAGACTACACACACACACACACACACACACACACACGCACACAAAGAGATAGAGAGAGAGGAGATGAGTATAAGATGAAGAAACAGACGTTCAAGATAAAAGCAAATGGATAAAACAGAAGATAAGAAAAAGAAGCATCAGAGAGAAAGGTGACACAAAGGTGAAGATGGATGGACAGATAGCATGAGATCAGGTAAAAAGGAGGACAGAGAGACAGAGGCTAAGTGGCCGAGAGAAGAGTGATGGTGTGGCATAACAACAAGTGTGCTGCAAACACCCAGAACATTCAGGACGACCCAAACAGAGAAGTGTAGAGCACATACACACAGAGGGCAAACCACCAGGGTGGCATTCGCTACTCAGTAAGTGATTTAGTGAATAAAGGGCCTTTCACACCAAGAACAATAACTAAACATAACAACAAAAAAGTATCGTTCCAGCTAATATTCATCACTTATCATTGGTTATGGTTATGTTTACCATTATCGTTCCTGGTGTGAACGGCCCTTAACCCAGGATAATTACATAGTATAGTTAGGATAGTCACTGGCAAAATAAATCCATAGAGCTCTGTTTTCCGAAGGTTTACTACTCACTCAGAGTTACAGTAACTTAACCACTGTTTGTCACTTTAAACCACATACATGGAATACCTCCCAGATGAGATAAAGATTCAAGAAGACAACGACATTTAGACATCAGTCTGCAGGGTCACCCTGAAGGACCAGCAGCAGCAGCGGGAAACATACTGACTGTCTGTCAGCACACAAACAGCCTCTGGTGAGCCAGGCAGGAGGAGAGTGAAGGTAGGCACTTATACCCATCCTGCCACTGCACTGCCATCTGTGCTGTGTGTGTGTGTGTGTGTGTGTGTGTGTGCAGCACGTGTGCACACGTTCTTTGTGAATATTTAGATGATGTAATCAATATCAGTCATACCAAATAAAATTATTAATTGTGTGTGTTTTTGTGTGTGTAGTTTACACACACACACACACACCCCGGTCCTGCCCCATCGGTGGCTGGTTCATGGAGGAGTGGAGCATGCCGTCCGACTGCACGCTAGGAGGCCTGGGGGGCATCTGGTTTCCTGTTTGGGAGGAACGGGGAGGAGGTTGTAGTCAATGGTGCTAGAACTCTGGGGCCCTATGAAGGAGTATATTGTATATTGGGTCGCCGAAAAATAACAGTGTGCAATGGATGATCTACCAGCGTAGCACCGGAGGGATACAGCTTTGCGTATGGCAATCGCCGCATGCATGTGAGACAGATTTCATTTGATTGAAGTGCGTACTTCTGTGTGAGGGGAATCAATGTGCTTTGAATTGAACCTCTACATCTAGGTGATCAAAAAGGCATGTTCACTTGTGTATCCACAAATCAAACTCTAAATATCGTAATAGAGCTCAACAGTCCCGCTCCTCCTCCGAGAGAGCTTAGTTCCCATTGAGTAAATTCAAATGAGAAACAGTTTTCATCGAATGGCAAAACATTAGTTCTGACAGCCTTGGTATCCATCTTGATTCCAGCGATTAACGAGACGACTCTCTACCAATCAAAGGCTCTTTAACCGGCTTTTACGCGTTAAGATTTTGGGTAGTGTAATACTTTTCAGTTAAATCGCGAATACATTTTCTTTTTCTCAAAACAAGGTTGATGCCCCATGAACTTTTGGTGTCTATATGAGCATATACAATCGCTTAGTCATGTCATAGCTGTTACGATTGTCATAGCCGTTACGATTTTATGGCTTACACTCCAGTTCTCAATGGAGAAATTGTTTTCAATTCTTACTTTCGTGAATCGGCGGTGGGAGGGACTGTTGAGCTCTATGTGGGCAGCAGTAACGTCACTGAGGTTCCATTTCTGTGTTGCGAGTCCATGTCGCTTTGGATATAAGCGTCTGCTAAATATCTTTATAAATATAACTTTATTAAGGTTCGTCATTATGTTCTATGTTCCTCTATCAGTGCAGTGCCCTTAGACAGGTCCTAACTCTCCTGTGCCTTGTGGCGCTGGTTAAAGGGGTAGACAGGTGGCCGGAGCCAAGTAGGTAAGATCACACACATATCTCTGTTCGCCTACAGGCACACCAGGCTGCAGGGCCACACACACACACACAGACACAGACACAGGAAATGCCTCGCGGCAACACAGCAATGACGTGCTGCCATGGTGTTTGTCAGGGAGACAATGTAGGCCAAGTACATCTGTATCTGACACCAGAGAGAGCACTGCACTAACCCTCCCAACAAGCTTCTTTGAGTGTGTGCTGAGTGATTATCAGGCCATACGAGGCCCAGTGAACGAGAATAAGCAATTATATGGAAATCAATTGTGTAGAACACTTGTAACAATCCAAGCCAAGTCTATATTGGGAGTGTGTATGAGAATAATCATTATATTGTAAAGATTACCCAAGAACAAAATTATGCTAGTAAAGAGTAAAAGCATGCAAGTAAATATAACTGGAGAATAAAGGAGGTAGACCATGCAGACTAAAGTGGGTATGTGTGTGTCATGGAGAGTTACCATCATATAACAAGGAGCCTGTAATGACTATATTTAACTGTGTGTATGCATGCATCAGGTGCATGAGTGAACCTGTGTGTGTGTGTGTGTGTGTGTGTGTCTCATTCTCTGCACCCACCTGGCACAGCGGCGGGCGAGAGCGGTCCGGAGCGGGATGCGCTGGCACTGGCGGGGGAGCCGGAGGGGGAGGGCGAAGGCCCACGGATGCCCGGCAGGTGTGGCGAGGTGTGGGGGGAGAAGGGCGACTGCGCCGGGTTACTCTGCTCGCCCTGGCTGCTGGACACGCCCGACGTGCTCACGCCAGGGCTCAGGGCGCCCTCGGTGCCCGTCGGGAGGTCGTCTATCGAGCCTGACAGATCCTAAGAGAGAGACAGAGATGGGAAAGGGGGAGAGACGTTTAACATCTGTTTATTAAATCAATCACCACCCTCTTGAATCATTAATACATTCATATAAACATCCTGTTAGACCAACATATATTCCAACCAACCTGCCCCAGTATCCTTAATCAAATTGAGTAATTAATATGATTACATGTTAAAGCAGACAAAAAAGGGTGTAAATAGACGTAGGTCATGCCTACCCCCATTGGATGCTGATCTCAGCTGAAGACAGGTTGTGGCTGTCTAAGCGTGATGCACTAGATAATCCTAATATACATCAGTACACATGTGTACACTACACACAGTACCCGGGTGTGCTTTAAACAACAAAAATGCAATTGCTGCCATCTGTTTGCAGTAAGTGTATGAGCAGCTGGTAATGTTAGCTGTGCCTACTGTAACGGCATTCTGTAGGGCTACATCAGATTCTGTTGAAATTCCCTTTCTATGATATTAAAAGGAACCCGAAGGCTGACGGGTGTTAATTGCAGGTATATATTCAACAGGTCAGCAGCGCACAGATTCACTACAGGACACAGGAACACACACAGATACACACAACAATTTCCACAATTCTTTGCGATTTGACAGCAACACAATCCCAAGCTCAATAGAGAGATGGGAAGACAGAGAGAGGGAGAGAAATCGACAGCTTTAAAACACTCACTTATTGAACCAGTAATGCCCCCTTAAATCACATAATGCATGTGAATTTCCGGCAAAGGTAACCTGTCAAATGTTCAGATTAGAGAGGGAAAAAAACAAGAGCAGCTTTGTGCCTTGAGCCTCATGCCCTCTATTAAACTGTAGATAGAGCGAAAGATGAAGAGGAAGTGACTGAAGAGAGACGGGGAGATAGAGAGAAAGAGGAAGGGATTCGGAGAAAGAGAGAAAGAAAGTGTGTGTGTTTGTGTGTGTGTGTGTGAGTGAGTGAGTATGTGTGAGTGTGTGAGTGAGTGAGCGAGCGAGCAAGTTTGTGAATGTGTGTGTGAGAAAGAAACACAGAGAGACAATCAAGTAAAGACAAAAGACCCTGTTTACACTTGATGAGTCAAAATGCGTCTTAAGCAATGGGATCACAAGTGGACGGTAGACACGTTGCTGTCTACACTAAGGTAGTGCTACACCCAGAGACTTCACTGACCTTACCGAGTGAGAGAGAGAGAGAGAGAGAGAGAGAGAGAGAGAGAGAGAGAGAGAGAGAGAGAGAGAGAGAGAGAGAAAAATAGGAAAGAGAATAACAAGAAAAAGGAGCTAAATAATACATTTAAGGCCAGCACAGTCTAAACTAAAGTAAGCCTCTCTTCCTCTGAGTCTGTTTAGTAAAGTGCCACTGTTGTGGGGAGGTGTGTGTGTGTGTGTGTGTGTGTGTGTTGATCCCAGGGGTGGCGGGAGGGCCGGTGGCCAGGATAATGGCTCTCTTAATTGGATGATCATGACACCATATTAAAAGAGATCTTCATTAGCGGACGCCCGCTGCTGCGGCTAACAGTTCGACAGTCGCTGAGTCATTAGCCTGAAGCATCAGAAACACACACACACACACACACACACACACACTGGTGCTGCCTGCTCTGGAGAACACACACAGGCTTACACTTATTCAAGTGTCTAAAGTTAAATACACACACACACACGTATGATGAATACTTCAAAAACACAAATAAAATGCTTACAACAATTTGAAATATAGCCCAAATTAAAAACAAGGCATCAGGCTTCAACTGCCAAAAGCTCAAGAAGAATGAGTGGGAGTGGATCAGTCATTGTGGGCGTTGCCAGGTCTCCTTTAAATCAACACATAAGATAATTAATGACTATGAGGGCCTAAACTAAATAAATAAGCAAAAACATCTCTCCTCCTGCCTCCTAATGGTCGTATTAAGGTAAACCAATCAGAAAATTGGCAACAGCTAGTGCAACAGTAGGAGCAGCAAGAGTGTGTGTGAGTGTGTGTGTGTGTCCATGCATCAGAAAGTGTGTCGGTGTTTACACACTCACGTGCAGACCATGTGTTCGCCAGGAATGCAAGCTCATCTGCCAGTGAGATCACAGCCGGGAAGACGAGGGGGGAAAAAGCAAGAGAGAGAGAGAGAGAGAGAGAGAGAGAGAGAGAGAGAGAGAGAGAGAGAGAGAGAGCAGCACAGGAAGAAAGGAGAGGAGGGGAGGGAGAGGAGGGAGGGAATGAGGGTGAGGAGGGGGTGTGGGTATGGTGGGTGAGGGTGGTGGAGGAAAACCCGCTGTCTGGAAGATGGCCAAGTATTCCCATAGAAATCTGGCAGCGTGGAGACCTGGCCCAGGCCCCACAGCCGGCGGTTTCTAGCGAGCGAGTGAGCGAGGGAATGAGCGCTCGAGTTGAAACGACGCCTGTCCGCGTGCTTGCTTGCCCGAGCTATTTTTGGGCCGTGACCTGCTGGAGGAACCCCAGAGAGAGAGACAGGAGGACGCTGATGCAGAGAGGGTGTGTGTGTGTGTGTGTGGAGACACACTAACAAGGGGCAGAGAACGAGACCTGACTGAGGAACTCCAGACGCCTACACTCACTCCTGAGTCCTGCCTCAGACACTTTCTCTCTGTGTGTGTGTGTGTGTGTACACATCAGCCTGACTATGGAATAGCAAAGCAGATCATACAATCATAAAATGGCATTTTAACAGCACCTCATTTTTGGAAACGCAGGAACCCACATTAAAAGAAAAGAAAAAAGAAAAGAAAAACGAAGGAAAAGAAGGGAATATAGGAAAAGGCAGCCTCATAACCCCTTAAAACACCACAGCTCACCTTGCAGGTTAAAAGACCCTCAAGTCCATATGCCTCTAATATGGCTCAATCTCAAGGTGCTTATTTATGCTAGTTATGGAGACTGAGTTTTGCTTCACAATCATACATTATTGAGGCTTCACTTCATTTACCAATCCAATTTAATGTTGGCATCCGAGAGAGGAAAAAAAAAAAACTAAGACCCAAACAACGACAACAAGGCCTTCTACGGTATATCTGCCAACAGATCTATCTGGGACACGACTTCACACTGATGCACGCAAAGAGAGGCGTGTACAGGAAGACAAGGATACGAAGGAACTATCTGGGACACCACCTCACATGAACGACCACGGAGGAGAGGAGAGTGGAGGAGAGGAGAGGAGAGGAGAGGAGAGGAGAGGAGAGGAGAGGCCCTCCCTCTATCTCTCTTCTCTCCCACAGACCCCTCCATGTGACCCTTAAGAGCCACCGTAGGAAGCCCCACCAAAGCAACAGCAGGCGCTACAGAAGTAAGCAGTGTCACCTGACCATCCCCCTCTCCCAGACACACACACACACACGATCACAAGACCAGTCATCTGACTAGTGTGTCGTAGGACCACTGCCACAGTGCAGGACTGGTGCGATGAGCCGAAGAGAATAGGACTGTCCCATCGTGCCATGAAGGTCAAAGTGGGGTGGGGTGTGGGGGGGACCCCCCAGGGACCCTGTCTGACCCCCGAGGTCAAAGGTGAGGTGTTATGACAGCGAGGTACAGACAGGGGTCAAAGGTCAGGAGGAGTAAAGGGGGTCATGATCACAGGAGGACTGAGAGCAGGACATGAGGATCTGTGTCTGACAAGGGCTTAGAGAGCGGACTGCTTAACACAGTTTTGGTCACACACACACAGACACAGACACGGGCACTTTGTAAATGAAATGTGGAAAGCACACACTTTCACTTTCCTTTTCCTTGTCACACCTGAGCCCTAACACAACAACTCGCACACACACAAAATATGAAAGTACAAAATGTCAGGGTACAGCTACATCTACTCAGTCAACAACTTCAGCTTTCCACACAAAAATATGACACAGTTCCCCCAAAATGTCAGGGTACAGCTACATCTACTCAGTCAAATGTGGGCAGCTCAATTTTCCCACTCCCATTGCACACACAGCTCTGGTTCCCCTCAACATTATTACACAGCCATTGATTTGCAGAGCTTGTTATTTACTGAACACACACTGGCCATTCATCGAAATGCTGACTTCAGAGCCTCTGGGCCTGCAACATTATTACTGACCAGGCCAGCCACTGAGTGAGTGAGGAGTGAGTGGGAGGTGGTGAGTGAGTGAGTGAGTGAGTGGAGGTGAGTGAGTGAGTGAGGTGAGTGAGTGAGTGAGTGAGTGAGTGAGTGAGGTGAGTGAGGTGAGTGAGTGGAGGAGTGAGTGAGTGAGTGAGGTGAGTGAGTGAGTGAGTGAGTGAGGAGAGAGTGAGTGAGTGAGAGTGAGAGAGGATGAGAAAAGAGAAGGTATGGAGGAACAGAAAAATATTTAATACATTTAACACATATAAGTGTTTGTGTGTTTGTTTGTGTGTCAGTGTTATTGTGAGTGTTGCTGTGAGTGTGTGTGTGTGTGTGTGTGTCTCTGGTATGAGCGAGAAAGAAAGAAAAAACAGCAGTCACATTTCCCCTTTAAGAAAATACAGACCAATCAACAACAAACCAACACAGAAAGAGGAGGGTTTAACACACCACACCACAATACAATAGCACAGTCATACATCTGCCTGAATTAGCCTCCTCACAGCCAACACAGCTTCCTCTAACACTTCCTAATCACTGACACAGCCCCTCACCCACACAACAGCAAATAAATTAAATAAAAACAAAAAACAAAACAGACAGACACACACACACCACATCACTAGATTAAACTAAAATGAAAACACAGACAAGAGAGAGAGGAGAGCTTCAGCTCCAACCCTGTGTATGTGTGTGTGAGGGTGAGGGAGAGAGAGAGTGAGCACGGCAGCCATTTTGTGCTCTCCGTGTGCTAGCATCACTGCTGCAGCAGCCTCGACACAGACAGACTCCCTCTCTCAGCAGCTAGCTAGCAGCCTCTGAGGAGGAGCCAGGGTAGAAGGTTCCGGACTCCGGACAAACTCAGCGAGACAAGACTCTCCTTGCGCTCAGGGTTCTGTGTCAGTCCATCCTGTGGTGTTTGTGAGGAAAACTACAGACTGCTGAGCGTCAGCCATGTTGTGGTGATTGTGCTCCTTCCCCCTTCACTTCCAACCAGACACAGTTTCAGCAATGTTCTCTACGAGCTCCACCAGAGAGAAATCCACACTCTTAAATGCATACTCATGTGTTGCCCTTAAAGGGTTGCATGGAGCAAGGCTTATTACATAGAGTAGTAAGGGGAAATAGGGCTAGTGTGTGTGGATGTAACTTCAGCCACAATGAACTGCACTGAACTCTGACCGGACTCAACATGCAAAGGGCCTGCACTGAAACAGGATCTCAACATCAGCATTAGTGTGTGTGCGTGTGTGTGTGTGTGTGTGTGCACGTGTAATCCAGGGTTCAACGTAAAGTCAGAGCCTCTCTCTGGCCCACCCCCACCCCCTCTTTGGCTCAAACTCCGATACTCTCCCTTCACTGGCTTGTTTCCGGTTCTCAGATAACCACACACACACACACACACAGACTTACCCACACACACACACACACACACCCATTCATCCTCTTCAGAATAGCAAACGAGGCAGGGGGGAGGGGGAGGGGAGAGGAGGGGGTAGGGTGTATGAGAAGGGCGCCCGCGGTGGCGTCTGTGCTGCTGCCATGGAAACAGTGCTAGTGAGTCTCCACGTGTGTTGACACATTAGAGCTGACGCCACGCTCAGACACACCCCCCCCACCCCCACCTCTCTCTCCACAGGGCATGCCGGGTCACAGTGCAGTCAGCTGCTGCACAGAACAGAGACATCACTAAATACCAGAAAGAGCTGCCAACACACACACACTCCATCCCTCTAAAATGAATATGCACACACACACACACAAAAAAATGCTTTAATTAAATTGAGAAAGCCTTCAAGGTCCCACCCAAGAGATACAATAGCAACACACACACACACACACACACACAGGACTTGAGTGTGCCCCCTCGGCGCCCACGGGAGCGGTGCTTCCACGTGGAGCCCAACAACACGGCCTGCATTCCTCCAGGGTTACCAGGTTACGCAAAAGCCCTTCCTGCCCACCAGAAGCAGGTCATCAGAAATGCCAATCTGCCCACGCACGCACACACACACACACACACACACACACACACGTACGGGGGAGAGGAGAGCAGGAAATACTCCTATTTATAATCAAAGTGAAAGCCACCCTGTTCAGGCTTTTCTTTCTAAAGCACTCTCAGAATGCTGGATATCAAACACACACACACACACACACACACACACACACACAGCAGCATCACCGATGGCAAGAGGCCATTGTACTGCCAACAACTAGGGAACGGAGAGAAAAATTGTCTGATCTCAGGGATCTGATCTTACAACAAAAAAGGGGGCAGCCTTCCTCTGTGGAGGAGCAACTTTTGATCACCACAACCATCACCCCACAGCACAACCAGCATGCTGAATCAGTGGAGGGAGAGAGAGAGGGAGGAAGAGAGAGAGAGAGATGGGGAGAGGGAGAGAGAGCGAGAGCGCGAGAGATGAAAGAGAGAGAGCAAGATACAGTTTTATTGTATCTGATGATGTGTAGGTTTTGTAAGCTTTATGTTCTGATTTATTGCCCTATATGTAATGACTGCTTCGGCGACACAAGTGCCCATCCGTCATGCCAATAAAACACTTTGAATTTGAAAAGAGCAAAAGAAAGAAGGACAGAGGGAGAGAGGGAGGGAGGGAGGGAGGGAGAGAGGGAGAGAGCGAGGAGAGGGAGGGAGGTGTGAGTTACACTGACTGACTGATTGGCAGAGGGTGCGGGAGAGAAAGTGAATGGAGAAAAGGCAGCGGAGAAAGAGGTGAAGAGAAAGAAACAGACAGACAAAGAGACAGACAGAGGCAGCGAGGCACAGACACACCCACAGACACTCTTCTTGGGCACTAGGTGGTCACTACAGGACCTTGGAGAACCCAGGGCAGTCCGGTCCTGACCATCCCAGCATCGGGGCACCTCTCACTGGGCATTAGGAAGCGAGAGGACCCCCTGGTAAGGGTGTGGAGGATCCAGTGAGCCCTCCCTAAGCAAGCCTATGCAGGGCTGAGCTTAACCATAAGGGGGCACTCCCAGTCCAGTCTGAATAATACAGAAGAGAGGAGAGAGACCCACAGACACACATAGAGAGAGAGGGAAAGAGACACACGGTATGGAGGTAGAGAGAGTAAGGGAGTAACAGACAAAGACAAAAACGACAAGAGAAGGGTGTCGTGTCAAGGAAGATGTCTGAACTATTCATCACTCACACACACCGGAACTTACATACTCCGAAACGCACGCACACGCACACACACACAGACAGTCAAGACTCCCTGAAAACTAGCAGTACCAACAGACGGCTCTAAATCTAGCGCAGTCTGTAATGAGTCCTCCTCACATGGTGTTATAGTGGCAGTAACGTTGGTTCTGCCCTGAATGTGTCAACTGTTGCCTTGGGTGACGAGGACACACCTATCAGGTTTAACAAGGAGTGAGCAACTTCCACATGAGCCAACAAACACTACAATGCACCCATGTAGTGGCCTCATGAAGCACTTTTGCATTGTGTGTGTCTGTGTGTGTGTGTGTGTCTCTCCGAGTGTCTGTGTGTGTACATGCATGTGTTTATGAACCAATGGTTTGTGCAGAGGTGGTGTTTATGTTAAGGGTATATTTACATTTCATTGTGTGTGTGTGTGTGGTACTGTCAGCATGAGGTTATGTGTACACGTGTGCTGATGAGATGGGGGTCATGTGTTTAACAAGCTGGGGATGCCGTGTATGCTTGTGTGTGCGCGTGTGTGTGTGTGTGTGCGTGTGTGAATGTCTGTTTAATGGGCTGATGGCATTATATGGTCTGTGCGTGCATGCGTGCGTCTCCGATGGGGACTCTTTTGTGCTGCACACAATGGCGGGGGGTCCCCCAGCAAGCACAGATGCCCCTGTGGGGGCAGAAGAGAAGAGAGAGGGCTGCACAAGAGACCAACAGACAGCCATGGGGGTGGGGCAGCCTCTGTGTCTGTGTGTGTGTGTGTGTGTGTGTGAAAAATGGCTTTCTGTTTATGTCCCAAATTACAAACTCAACTACTCACACTGTTGCCTGCAACATGCAGCGGTGGACTGTGCCAAGAGTAAACAAAAGATTCACAAGTACAGGAGAGCGGGGAGAGGGGAGATGCATACGAACATGAAGAAAAGAGGGGGAACTAAAGCAAGGAGGAGAGAATGAGAGAGGGGGGGATAAAGAACAAATAAATAGATAAAATAACTGGTAAGAAGAAAAGAATAAGAAAAAAGGAGAGGAAAGTGTACAAATAGAATAAAAGAGGATAGAGGGAAGATCAGGGAGATAAAGAGAGATCAAATAGAGTGGGATGAACAGAACACCAGGAACAGAAGAGATACAGTGAAATGGAGCAGGGGAATAATACATATACAAAACTGAGAGAGATGGATGGATGGATGACAAGAGAAGAGAAGAAAAGAGACGGAATGAGAGGGAAAGAGAAGTCAGAGAGAGCAGAGAAGGAACGAGAGGGAAAGAGAAGAGAGAAGAGAAGAGAAGAGAAGAGAAGAGAGCACTGCAGTGAGGCACGGCCTTTTGTGCTGCACTACCAGCTCAGCCTCGAGCCAGAGACGAGAGGAGAGGAGAGGCGGGGCCTAGAGCACAGCTCTGTGTGTGGGGGGGAGGTATAAGAGAGAAGAGGCAGAGAGGAACAGAGAGAGAGAGAGAGAAACAGAACAGAAACACCAAAAAGAAAAACACCAAAATCACACTGAAACGCCCTCAAGTTGCTCACATCTACAAAATGGATTCCAAAGGAAAACTACCAACTAACCTGCATTTATTCAAATTATACAGCCTAAATGAATGTGTTACAAGAGACGGAGAGAGAGCATGCAGAGAGAAGCAGAGAGCAGAACGCGCAAGGCCCCAGAATCTGAATAGCTCAGCTCCCACACAGGAAGCGCAGGCCTAGAAATAGCAACAGGAAACACGCCCCAGAAACTGAATACTGCAATAGCACAGGCAGCAGCAGCAGCAGAGCCAGAGCAAAACAAGAGCAGAAGAGTGTTACGAAAGCAGATTTACTGAGAGAGCGAGAGAGAGAGAGAGAGAGAGAGAGAGAGAAGAGGGAGGGAGAGAGAGAGAGAGAGGAAAGAGGGAGCGAGAGAGAGAGAGAGAGAGAGAGAGAGAGAGAGAGAGAGAGAGGGAGCGAGAGAGAAGGAAAGAGGGAGGGAGAGAGAGGCAGAGAGAGAGGGAAAGAGGGAGGGAGAGAGAAACAAGAGCACCAGATACTGGAGAGGAAATGAGGAATTTGACAAATGGAGGGAGAAGAAATATTACTACAGAAATTAGAAAAAGAGATATGGCCAATTTCAGGAGAGAAGAGAGCAGAATGTGGAGAGAGAGAGAGAGAGAGAGAGAGAGAGAGAGAGAGCAGAGGGGGAGAAGCAGAAAGGAGAGGAGAGGAGAGGGAGGGGCAGAAATCTACCAGCCTCAGCAGCCAGAGCCTCATCACACACACAGAGAGAGAGAGAGAGAGGGGGAGAGAGAGAGAGAGAGAGAGGGGGAGAGAGAGAGAGAGAGAGAGAGAGAGAGAGAGGGGGGGAAGAGATAAAATAGCGGGAACAAGATGTGAGGACTGAGAGCAAGTGAAAGACACAAAGATGAAAAGAGAAGGATGCAGACTACATGAAATAGCCTGCACACACACAGCAGACCATATAAGGTCTCAGCACATACGCTCCACTGGTGTGCGAGTGTGTGTGTGTGAGTGATTATGTATATATAAATATATATATATATATGAGAACAAAACATGAACAGTGACCACCAATACCATTAGGAATCATGGGCAATCATGGGTTAGAGTTTGCAAACATGTGCACGCACATACTAAGCACACACACACTTCTGATCTTTACCAACACAACAAGCAATCAATACTTCTGCACAACCATGTCATGAAGTAAGCACTAAATAAGCACTCGGAGGCTTTTCCAGACATACGTCGCCATGCCTGGCGATGCCTGATGCAGGTGGGGCATGGTCTCGGCCTCTCTCTGAGCTCCACCACAGCTCTGCTCCTCATGCCCCAGCTTCAGCCCACAGCCAAGAGCGGTTTCATGGACTACACGTGGGTGTGACCGCAACAGTTTGACATGTGCGTGCTTGAGTAGCAAAATGTCAACTCACTGCGCAGACTCACACGGACTTTAGCTCCAACAGAACACGATCCCATGAGTAACGCACACAAACCAAACCATTCTACACATGGAATTCCACCCACGGAATCCAACACAATTCCATGAGTAATCAAAAACAAAACAAAAACACCATCCAGCACACGCGTTACACAACACAAGGCAAAAGCAGAGGCCCGAGGAGACAAGAGCTTTCAGAGGGAAGGGATGAGCAGGAGGGAACAGAGACCAAGAGGCGAGAGGTGAGGTGCGAGTGTGAGGGGTGGGGTGTGGGGCAGCGGGGGTGGGGATTAGAGCCTGGCAGGGGCCGGGGGCACAAAGGCCGCTATCTCAGGGGGCAACGCAGGGCAACAGGGGAAATCAAGGACCATCAGCTCCATTCAAGTTTCACTGGCCCAGGGAAGGAGAGGAAATGCTACTTCCTGGGAGCCAGGACACACACAAACATAGTGTAAAGTGCAGGGCATGCATGCTCAATTAGACACATAAATAACGGCATGCTCGAGTACACACACCTACACGTATGGCCAGCATACACCCTCTCTCATGCACACACAATAAGCGTCTTTCCCTCACTTATACTTACACCAGCCCAACCCACACACACACACACCAAATGGTGGGAGGATTTGATTTCATCCAACCCAGGTTGGGAGACCCGAGCTTGTCGGGATGGGGGAATTGAGAACATTGTGCGACTTGTGCACATCTTGAGAGCTAATTAATTACGATTAGCTCTCAAGATGTGCACAAGACCTGCCTGCCCACTCCCATGTGTGTGCACGAGTGCCTTCCAGTTTGTCTGAGCAGATAGCACTGGTGCCCGCTTTCATTTCTCAACCTACAATCCAATAACAACACCACCCTGAATTTCCACAATAAAACAACACTGCAAACATCTTGCAACAGCTCAACTTCTTATCATTTTAATGGAAAGAGGATACGATTTGGATGCAACACAAGTGCGTGCACACGCATACACAAACACCTACACACACACAGCGCTCATAAAACGCACGTGGGCGTTGCAGCGTTATTGCAAAAGCCTCTCTGTAACCTACCAGTCGAGAGAGAGCGCTCAACCTATGAAACTGCCCTCGGGTAAACCACACACACACCTGTGTACCTGGGTAAACAAACGCACACCTGTACTTAGAGCCAATCAAGCACAAAGCCACCTGACGGACCAGCCCACAGTGCTGCTTTTGTAAGGTTAGTGTTGATATTGCAGCTAGTGTAAGACACTGAGGACTTTTTAGTTATAGTATTGGTCCTTAATACAGTGAAGGGAGAGAGATATTTATAAGGAGAAGGGCTGTCTAACTAAATCTTGGACAAACAACATTCTGAAAATATGACAAAAACAAAATCAGTGACCCTGAGCCTTCAGACTCCATGTCAAAAGCTAACAAAGCAGAGCTCCAGCAGAACAAGCCTACAACAAGTAGCCATTTTAGATCAAGGCGCAGAGAAAATGGCTGACAAGAGAGTGAAAAAAGCACATCAGTAGTGTGCTTCTACAGAGTTTAAAAACTCATTTGTATGTCTTGCACTCAGCATCATGGGGACTTGGTCGTGTTTGTTGCCCTAACTCTGCTGCTGGCGCCTGCAGTCAGCTCAGCAAAAACAAGATCAAGAGTGAGCGAGCGAGAGAGAGCGAAGCGAAATGAAAGCGAAATGACTGGTCCCACCGCCTGTCCGTTTCCCTCCCACGCCGACTCTCACAGTTCACTTCTCCCAAGCCACAACTCCCCGGAACCTTCTGCCAGCCCAGGACCTGGTCGTTTTAGGATAAGCCCGACACCGACACGCCTGAGGGGAGACTTTGCTGGAATTTTCCGTTAGTTAACTCCTCAGTTTGTGCTAATGAACATACATACACACACACACATACACACTACACTTGAATCTGTACACAAAACCAGCCAGCATAGAACAAACGGACTAACTTAGTCCAAAGTCTCTTATCTCTATTGATCTAGCTGTGTGTTTGCGGCAATATTTGCCTTCATTACCTCCACCTTGTGTGCAGTTATAACACGGTCTGTGCACCTGTTCCCTTGCTAACCACAACCTTCCACACTGTTCCAATGCAACTTT